>NC_081769.1:4059609-4277109 GCF_963082965.1 Carassius carassius | reverse complement strand
CAGCACAGGGAAAGAGCCAACATTAACCCAGGTGAGTGAACAGGTTACTCAGCTTTCAAGGTGCAAGAGGACGGGACTAAATATAAAACTGGCCTACTTATTACTTAAGAGACCATTCCCATGCAAACTTAATGCAGACTAATGGACAGAGGGTCCAGTGCATGTCATTTGGGACACCCCTGGCTAATTTCTAGGACAGGAGCTACTGAAATGGAAATTGAGCATGCCTTCGTGATCGCTCACACACCCCCTGGAACAAATGCAATAATGAGTGGATAACTTTGGGACCAAATTCCGGCCCTCACTCTGTACTCAAAAAATAGCAGAACCACTAACATTTTAACAAAGTGCTCACATTAAAATGACTCTTAAATTGGGTGAACAGAGTTTGTTTTTAGAATTACGTTGCAGACAAAAACAGGTCAACACATATGATACTTTTAAAACACAACCATATATAATCAATAAAGCACTGTATATTGAATATTGTAGTAAAGCATATGGGCTATATAGGTACGGCCTACATTTAGAGGACTACTGGGAAATCACTGAAGAGGTCTTAGATGTTTAGAACCTCTTTTTGTAATGCATGCATGTCCCTTCTCTTAGCATTATCGACACTCCAATTTACCTTTTTTTTTTTTTTTTTTTTTCAAAAAACCTGCCATCTGTTTTGTTGCAATAAGCCTGACATGGTGGATGTTTATGTGCAACAGTATACAGTACCATGTATGATTTGCAGCTTGAATAAGTGGTTTGTTAAACCAGTAGCACCACACAAACTAACTTGTTTGCTCATGCTAAACTGGGCATAAAACTGATTACCGTTGTTGCCAGAGCAGTACTATATGGTTGCTTTGGTGTTTTTTGGGTTTCGGGATAGCAGCTTAAAGGATAGTTCACCCAGAAATTTACATTTTGTCATCATTTACCTTCATGTTGAGTTTCTTTCTTCTGTTAAACACAAAACAAGCTATTCTGAACAATACTGGGTACCAGAATTAATGGTAGACATTGACTTGAAAAAAAAAAAAGAACAACAAAAAAACAATTATATGGAGGTCACTGGGTACTGGTAACTGTTTGGTTACCAGCATTCTTCAGAATTACTTATTTTAAATAAATGTATACAAGTTTGGAAAGTGACGTGACATACAACCAAATATGGTGACCCACACTCAGAATTCGTGCTCTGCTTTTTAACCTATTCAAAGTGCACACACACAGCAGTGAACACACACACACCGTGAACACACACCTGTAGCATTGGGCAGCCATTTATGCTGCGGCACCCGGGGAGCAGTTGGGGGTTCGGTGCCTTGCTCAAGGGCACCTAAGTCGTGGTATTGAACAACATGTGGGTGAGTAAATTTTGGGTGAACTATTCCTATGATCAAAGTCCAAAGTACTCAGACCCAAGTCTTTCAGTGCAAGTCTAATGGACTAAATCTTTGACATTTTATCATCTGCAATGCAAATATAATAAGTTTTGAAAAGCAATACTGACCACATGCTGAACAGCCAGCATGATTTGAGGTATCATTCAGTTTCACAGAACAAACAAAGCAAGACCATTTAGACGAATATAAGTTAAATGTGTTATAGTATCACCTATCACTTTCAGATTTTCTCAAGCATCTTTACTGCAAATTCGGCAACATATTTCCGAAAAAGGTCACCCCCCCACCCCAAACACACACACACACACACACTTAGACATGCACAATGAATTTTAATATAACCTGACATGATTTAATATTTACTTTCACTGGGATTCACACATAAGCAATTGACACAGGTCCTCAGAGACATGTTTCATTACCTGTTCTAGTCAATTTAAACAAGTGTATCACTTATCTGTGCTCAACACTCTTCATGGAGGAACCTTCTGCCTCACAAGAAAGAAATGAATCCAGAGCATCACAAAACATGTGGAGATAACACAGGGACAGCCAGACTCCCTCCCCCAGCATCATATGAGGGTAATACTAATAGACCCTTGCCCTTGCTATAATATATAGTCCAACATTTAATGCTGAAATTATGCTGCTATGCCTCAGTGAACATATTTTGGATGACAACCAGAAACACCATTAGACCACTTAGAGGAGGAAAATCCATTAACTTGGAATTTTATTAAAAACCTGCACATAAAAGCCATTTTTTACACACCGGATTAAAAAATATAACTAACTACTGACAATAATATCAATAATGATAACAGCAAAAACAATAATATTAGAAGTTATAATGGGTGGTGTTCAAAGTCATCCATGACAATCTATCATGGATGACTATCTATCTATCTGTCTGTGATGGTGATAGTTTATATAATTAAAACTTACAGCCATATGAATTTCAGTTTAAAAAAATATTTAAAAAAATTTAATTTGACTTCCCTACACTTGTGACTGTAAATTAGGGCTGTGCAATATGAACAAAAAAAACCCCATCACGATTTTTTTGATCAGTTTTGCGATTTCGATTTTAATCATGATTTTGACACACAGAGGCATGCTTTACAGTCAGAAATGCATTCAGTATAAATTTGAAACATACTTCCAAAAGAAAACTAATTAGAGCTTTATCAAAATGTTGTAACATGTCTCTAGGACAGACATAAGTTAAAGTAATCACCAAGTAAAGATGTCAAACAAAATGTCTAGACATATGGCAAAAAATAAATAAATAAATAAAATAAAACCCGTGTCCAGGAATTTTTTTTCTTTTTTTTTTTGCCATGCAAAAATTTTTTGTCATAGAGCTCATTGTAGCAGTGCCTCAGGTGTTGAAATATATTTATTACACAAGGTTCACACATACTCCGTTTGCAGTGCGTATACAGTATGTGTACATGGTTCAGAAGCAGCAATTAATTTAACGCGAAAGCACATTTAAATAATGCACGAGTGTGAATCTCTCCGCTCGCACGCAGATCTCCTTTTCCTATGTTACAACACCCAGACGTGCAAGCTCAGACACATGCTGCTCTCGCCTGTGAGAGAGTGCACGCACTTAAAACATGTCTCCTCTCGCTCAACCTGTGTCTTGTGCACTCAGAACTCTCTCTATGCTTATGTGCTGGATATCAAATCTTTTCACACCTTTTTATTTCTAACCTTTTCTGTTCACATCTTTTACTGCCTGCAGTGTGAACGTTCTGATTCGTTAACATGGGCTCGAAAAAAATACGCATCACAAAAGAGTGTGTGAAACTGGAGTTACGTAGGCAAATGCCCAGTCTGTCCTGTTCTCGTGCTCCACTAAGGTGCGCTGCATTCTGATTAGTTCGGATAGCATAATGTAGAAGGTCAGGGCTGCGGAAAATCGTGCTATGGAGTACTCAAATCGTAATTTTATTATGATTTCGATTAATCGCACAGCCCTACTGTAAATTAGTTAAAATTGATTTTGATGTTGCAATGTTGCAGGATATAACGTCATACCATCCATCCCTATTATCAAGTAATCGTTTAAAAGCTCCACCTGCTAAACATCAAAACCCAATTAGAGACATGATCTGATTTATATTGAATATGTTAATTTCATAATCAAAAATAAATGTGGAAAATCAGTCACAATGTAAGCGCCGGATACTTTGTCATACCATCCAGTGTCTGAGAACAGATTCTCGCACAATTGTTAGAAGCAGCAGTCATGCTCATTGCACAGCACAAATTGTTCACTCTATTCACTCTGATCTCTGACATACAGCAGGCTACCAAACTGACAGCTCGTATGCCTGATGCTTGACATGCCGCAATGTTTTGTTAGAAGAGTGCTGAATCCCACATGCTCAGCCCACATGCAATGTTTTATCATACTGAGGTCCGGAAAAAAACAAAACCAACATCTGTACGGAAGCATATTTTCCTAAGCTGTTGTCAAGGGGATTTTTAAGGGGATTTTGCTTCCTTATCTCCTTATATACAGGGTAATAATGAAGGTAATCACCACTGTAGCTGTGGTGAATTTAATGAAAGATGCTGTTTGTAAAAATTGAGCATTTAGAAGCTGATGAAAACAGCTGCATCTGAAACTATCACAGCCTGTAATCTTCAGATGGTACAGAGGAACTATGTAGGAAGGGATGGAAGGACATGAAGCTTATCACAAGCAACCTGCACTTTTTAATTGTATTGTATTGTTACAGACTGGCTAAACAATTTACAAAGTGCCCTCTTGTATTTTAGCCTCACTTGTTTTGAATTAGTGCAACATTGTTAAGGCTCATTTTCAATCGTTTTCAAGAGCAACCCTGCAACTATAACATTCCCCATAACATTTATCTGGAGCTTTAACATTTGAGGTAATTCACAGCGGTGCTGCAAATAGCAAACATTATTTGTTTTAAACAAGGGCCAATAAAATACCTGGGGTCTAGTGGGAGTAAGCAGAAAACAGGAATTGCTGGAAAACAAGAGGCCTGGTGTGGCATTTGAGAAATCGGTTGAGGGAATGGAGGGTGAACACAACGCTGAATTGAATAATAACAACCACATCAGGCTCAGAACTCTACAGGCACAAGGCTGACAAGTTCATTACCACTGGAAGTCGCCTGGCTGCAGGATTTTTGATGGAACACTATTGCTGCGTTTTTATCCTCTGAAATTGCTCTGTGTGCAACCACACACAAGCCACAGAGGCAGTAAAGAAATGCAGAAAGATCAGATTTTTCAAAATCGTAGCATATTTACAATCTGTTAATGTGATGTATAAGCCAGGCAAAATGTTTAGCAATGCATTTCAATTCAATTATTTGAAATTACATTTACAGATGCAGTGTTGGGCAGTAAAGCATTACTTAGTATCGCATTACTGTAATCTGATTACTTTTTTAGTAACAGAATAACAACGCGTTATAATTTTAAAAATAGTAATTAGAGTATAGTTACAAGCCGAGGTCTCTATATGTTACTGCCACGTTACATTGCTAACAAAATGCATTGTTTCGTAATCTACATTGTAAAAAGGGTGTAGCACATGTCTTGTCGACTTCAGTGCCAGTGGATTAGAGTCCTGCAACAGAGTGCGGTGCGGGACAAGAAAGACAAGGCGGCTAGACACTTGTGGGTGTGTAAAATGATTCATGGGACTCCAGCGAAGTAGAAATATCTAAACATAAAATATGTCAAACAAATAAATTTTTATTCACCTGTTATATATATATTTAGATATATATATATATATATATATATATATATATGCAAGTATAAATAACCTAATTTGTATAAATATTTTTTTAATCATTATAAAATCTCAAGGGGTACTTCAAGAAAATATTTTATGTCAAAGGGCTCCAGCTGACAGAAGGTCTGAGGAATCCCTGCTTTAGAACATCACTCAGCATGAACACACATCTTCTGTCCTTCTAAGGACTTAAATGCCAAATAAAGGTCGGACCATTTTAATATTATGTGTTTTAATTAATTAATGTAGAGCTATTAAGCAATTCTGAGTAGTTTTAGACCAGGTTTTTATAGTATCTAAATTGGCTTTTCGGCTTTTAGTGATTAAGTGAAAGGAAATTATTTGGAAACAAAGAGGAGGAATGTGATCAAACCTGCAAAGCTCATTTATAAACAACTGAACCTCAGCTCAAGTATATATATATTTTTATGGTTTATTATTTTGATTTAGCATTAGTTTCTATTAATTGCACATTGTTGAGTGTTATTGACTGTTATTAGTATCTTATTACTACATTAACCCCTTACCGGTTACCCCCCATTTTCAGACAACATGCTGGTTGCTGCTCATGAGTCTTTCATACATAATCAACATATGTCCACAAAGCTGACACTTCAAAGTTTACTGGAATCAGATTTATTCAAACTGTTATGATAATAAAGATATATAAGCTCAAACCAGTAAACAAAAATCACAATATAAAAAACATTTTTAAAATGTATTAAAAAATATGTTGCTGTAGGATATGCTTTTAAAAACACAATGAATTTAAAGCCACAAGTCTTCAAATACTTAATTTGAAATTTCAGAACATAATCTCAAAAACTGTGAATTTTACGAAACATTGTCTAAGACCACGTCATGTGTGTTTTAATTGAAGGCTAATAAAAGGCTAATAAAATGTATTTATGAACCCTGTTATTAGTATCTTATTACTACATTAAGACAAACTAAAACACTTAATAAGTGAAATATAACCCAATTCTTGCAAAGAATAATCTCCAAATTCAAAGATATTTTTCATGGCCCGCAACAACACTGTATTGACCAATCAGAATCCAGAACCAGAACTGTGTATTTAAGCATGGTATTTTAAGAGTCAACACATATTTTCTGTCCTCAAACCTCCTGTCATCAGAATGCCTAATTGTTCATGCCACCGATTTCACCATAGTTAGTAAAAAGAGTACAGAAAGGAAGCAGCTTTGAAATTTGCCAATTTCAAGGGTGCTCCTCAGATCAAGAGAAATGTGAAGATCTAGTCTAGGGAATGATGAGCAGCAGGCTTGTCATGCTCCATGAATCGGCCTTGATATAGGGCTGATATATAGCCTGAATGTCTGCGGTATAAATTGAAGTATTCAACAAGAAAAAGACAAGAAAGAAAAAAAACACCTCGACAAAGCCTGCTATTATGCTCAACAATCAGACTTCTTTGTTGGCTTGTGCCAGCACAGGTTGAAATATACAGTGGGATGAAATGAATCGCACAAAAGCATCAGAAATCTATGTTTGAATCAGGGAAGATTAGGGTGCGCCTTGCAATTGAAATTATGAGCCATTTGGATGCCTGCAATTTTCCAGCTGAATGGAAGGCGAAGTGGCACGTCGCTCGCTTTTCTCTACGCTCTTTGTTCCTACACGCTGCCTGCTCTAGATTCGCTGCCTTACCTGCCTCATCAACACACGTGTCATCACTGATATTCTGCATTACCGTTTTCAAATTGATGTTGGGGATATTCATATTCCTGCGCGAGTCTCTTACGGTACCCATATTCTTACGAAGCTGATCAACCGACGCGCTGTATGTGTGTTTGTGATAGTATAGTAAGCGCTCAGGAGATCTCGGTTCGTCTCCAAACACATAAAACTGTTTGTCATGTTTTCCTTCTCAGACACGTTTCTTGAGCAACAGTATTCATTAACGGCACAACTTCTGCTCTGGTGCAAATGTTTGACACGCTTGACAAGCTTCGTGTTGATGCTATGTAGTGTTTTCACAGTTGTGTTTACAACCAGCAGTCCACGGTAAATATATCCACATGAGACTTGGTCTGTTCAGTGATTTATATCTCAATCTTTCCCTGCATATGAATCCCTCCCTACTGTAACTGTGAAAATTAAGGGGTATTTTTGAGATAATTTAACGATTATTTTAAGTGGGGCTTGTTGGTTCAAACCTCATTGCCATCACTTTAGACTGTCGGGGTGGTTGCCATTGCATTGTTAAGGCATCTTTTCAATGAAATGTTCTTTTTTTGTTTCTGCCATACAACACAAACCTGCTTTCTTACAATTTTAGTAAAAGAAAATTTCTTAGTAATACATTTTACATACAACACAGTATGAGGCCTAATTTTCTTTTCACACACACATACACACAAAACACAAATGTCACAATCTTGGCCCAAATAATAAGATTCTCTCATTTTGCCCTTGGCTGCTTATTTTGCAGTGCCTTGCATCAGTGATTGCTGTATTTTGTGGTCAGTGTGGTCAACAGCTCAATATGTAATGAAAAAGGGTCATGAAACATCTGACCTTTAATACTGTTCTGCTACTTACTGGGATAAGTTTTAGTCAGTCTCTGGATCGCTACGGCAACAATGAGCCGGAAGCATGCTGATTTAGCCTGTGTCTTGTCTATCATGATTTATCACAGTTACATTTAGGGCAAATTTGTTTGTCTGGGTAGTGGTAATGTTGCTTCAGGTTCTTGACTACTAACACAAACATTTCATGTTCAATCAAATCAAAATATCAAACCCTTCATGTCCAAAATGGTATAATACAAAACGTACTATACAGTAAACACTGACTACCTTCAACTATATATATATATATATATATATATATATATATATATATATATAAACAAAACAACAAAAAAAACATTATATATATTGTGTAATATAATATCTATATATAAACATTATTATATTTAGTGTTCCCGTAGCTCAATTGGTAGAGCATTGCGTTATCAAGCGCAAGGTTGGGGGTTCAATTCCCCAGGAACACATGATAGGTAATAATTGATAGCCTGAATGCACTGGATAAAAGTGTCTGCTAAATGCATTAATTTAATTTAATTTAATTTAATTTAATTTAATATTATATATAAAATCTCTGCTGATACATTAAATGACAACCATTGTGCTCTACTTCTGAATAGACTTATTATGATTAATTTACTGGGTATTTATATATTACATTAGTCTAACAGAGACAGGGCTCTTCAAAATTTCTTTATATAGTTTAGGATAAAAACTGGCAAATCGATTAAAATATCTTGCCTTATTGTTTTCCCTCTCTCATTGCTCACAGCCAATAATAATAATATTAATATGAAATAAATAAAATGTAATAAATAATAATACACTTTTGAAATGTGTTGTAAAAAGAAAATATGGTATAAACAACAAAGTTTTAAAGTTTAAACAAAAATTGAAATATTGTTACTATACCGTTATAATCTGCATATGCATATGTAAAGATCAAAGATGTCAATGAGAAACCAATTTTGTCATTATATCAATTTACAGTTTTCCTTATAAATCGTATGTATTTTACTGTCAATTCCCATTACAGCTATTACAGCTTTTAACATTAACCAAATAACAGGTCTTTATTGTAGAATTTTAAAATAGAATAGAATAGAATAGGGTGGAAATTTGACCATATCAAATCTATTTGTCTATATGTTTTCATTGGTCCAACATCTAGGTCATGTTTTTTGGAGAACTGCGGTATTCATAAAATACAAAATAAATAAGTCATTTTTATATACTATACAACCTGTCCTCCAACCAATACGCTCGAATAGGTAGTTTTTCCAAATCCATGAAATACGACCCATCAGAGCGTATACTACAATTGCGCCCCTATCGGCAAAAGGTCATTTTCATATTAATGTTTTGTACTTTTTTTTTGCACTCTGATTTACATTTCGTGTAGCTCAATTGGTAGATTATTGCTTTATACCTTGATATGTAATTATGCTATCATGGGTTTGATCCCAGAGAATGGACATGCACGTAAAATGTATATGCTCAATAAATCATAATTTAGCTTGATTTCTGTGAGGGTTAGGTTTAGGGGTGGGGTTAGGTGTGGTCATTCGAACGAATAAGCCACCTTGTAAAATATGTACGAATTACTGTGAGATCGGTGTAAAAAGTCCACAAATTGCATTTAAATAAACATGCGTTTTAATTGGTAATGACGTTATACGTCATTTCATGATGACAGACGCAATGTGATACTGTCATTATTTTTACGCCCGCTAGAGGCCGCTTAACTTTAAAACGTAAATATAGGTCGTAATAAGGTGCTTGCACAAACAACCTATATGGTCGTTTTTTTGTTGAAGGACAGGCTCATACTATAAGCTTTTAAGTGCCAAAACATCAAATCAGAAGCACGTTTTATTGTATATTGTGCAAACATCTAAGCTCTTGAAACACATGTACAAAATTAACAATTTGATCCCATAAGCAGAATTGTCGATGTTATTGCCTATCTGCTAGCACAGACATAATGACATGCATGCATGTTCACCGCTCGATTTGTTTCTCAGGCTTTTCTGCTGAGAACGAACTAAACAAACTGAAGCTCGCCATCTGTCTGAGCGTCAGGCTCCCAAAGCTCTGAAAACAACATACGCTCTTCTCTTCCACGGGTGACAAGTGTTGGGTTTGTAAGGGATGTTTTAAGGATGGACATCATCCATTATTGGTTTCTCTTGAGAGACTCCGGTACGCTGTATTACAAAGAGGACAGCGAAAAAAGGCAGGTTGGAAGACATTGGGAGATGATGCAACAGATTTAATGCATCTTCCGAGAGCAGAAGTCAAAGTCGTGACTTTATGTTCTGAGTCAATTTCGAACTTCCTGACCTTAGGAAAAGGAGGCAGGTTCAGTAGGTAATCAGTGTGCAAACTGGCAGACATCACTACTCTAAGGAGAACATGTCTGTCACAGCAGCTTGTTCATTTTCCTTCTGAATGAACTTAAATCGAATAAATCATCATTATCGCACAGAAAAGGATCATGTTCAAATCGGATTTATGCAGGATGGGTTGTCTAAGCACATTAAAAATGCCATTTTGCAACATGAACATGCTTCTTTTCATATTCCTGCAGATTTCCTGTCAGCAGCTTCACATGCCGTTCACAAAATCATGTGCATGTCCCTCGTGTGGACTGTGACACAGCTGCATTAAAGACTCCAGCATTAACTCTGTTACCTGCTGTTAGACTCTCCTCCATTTTGTGAAGAACACCAAACGCTGAATCTGAAAGTCGAATGTTCTCGCCTCACAGCACAGACAGGTACTATTTCATAAAGAGCTTAAAGGCATAGTCAAATCAAAAAGCATCCTACTTTTGTAGGGTTAGTTCACCCCTAATCAAATCAAAATTACTCTCATGTACAGACAGCACATGACATTTGGAGGAATGAAAAAAGATGATTCGTAGCCACTAATTAAACTGTTCCCTCACTTTAAATTAAAACAATGGAATTAATTAGTACTATGTGACCATGATTTAACTAAAATTAGGGAATGCATTAATAAAAAATAAATTAAAAAACACAATATTGGGTATAATGAGTGGGAATTCATTCTAAATCATGGACACAATGTCTATTTTTTCTTTCTTATGTCTGTTCTTGCGTCATCCCAAATCCTCTTTTTTTTATTATTAATATTTTACTATAATTCCAGGATTAAATAATACAATGTGACTTATACACCTTACTTTCCAGAAAAAAAATCCTTGCAAAAAATTACTTAAGAGAGCAGTTTTTGACAAAAAAACTAAAAAAAATAAATAAATTCTAACACTAGCCTCTCTATACTCACAATTTTTCTATTCTATGTATTCCTATTCTGTGAATTTATTATTCAATTAGCAAAAGCAAAAAGGCCTCTAACACAAGTTATCTCTCTCTCTCTCTCTCTCTCTCTCTCTCTCTATATATATATATATATATATATATATATGTATATATAACTTGCTACACATACTGAATTAAGCTAACTGACTTGTTATAGCACTTGCGTATCATTGCTATTTTGTGGTTTTTGATTGCTCCAATTGTGTTCATTTATAAGTCGCTTTGGATAAATGTGTCTGCTAAATGACTAAATGTACATGCAAATGTAAACTTATTTTTTGTTTTACAGTCTGAAAATTATATTTGTATATGTGTACACACAGACACACACACACACACATACACGTTTGTTTTTGTGAAAAGTGGGGACATCCCATAGGTCCCATAGCGAGCTTCATCCCATAATGGTTTTTATACTGTACAAACTGTATATTCTATGGCCCTACACGAACCCTACACCTAACCCTAACCATCACATGAAATTTTGTGCATGTTTACTTTCTCAAAAAAACTCATTCTGTATGGTTTATAAGCGTTTTGAAAAATGGGGACATGGGTTATGTCCTCATAAGTCACCCTCTCCTTGTAATATCTGTGTCATACCCATGTCATTATACAGAGTTGTGTCCTGATATGTCACAAAAACATGCACACACACACACACACACACACACACACACAATTAGCATCATAAGCAAATTTTGCCTTGAAAAGCTGTCTCCTCAGCAGCTTAATAGGTTTTGGAATAGAGCACATGTTACTTTCAGTAGTGAGGAGGTCATTGTGAATGTATTGCTCTCCTCTTTGACCTGGCTGAGGATGAGGTGGTTCTGTTAGCTGATGTCTATGTCACTGCTCTTGGACTGAGTTAATCTGTTTTCTCCATCAGCGGTTCAAAACCAGTCCACTCTCGTTTTCATTAAGGGCCTGACAGAGTCTGAAGGTGGAGTGGCAGTGCTGGCAGACAACTCAAGACATCCATCTCACAGCTTGGCTTAGAACATACAGACACGCAGAAAAAAAAAAAAAAAACGTGTACAAGGAATCAAATAATGTCCCAGTCGAAGCTTGACATGTTTGTATTTTTCTGGCAGAAACATACGGAGTAGGATTTACTATTATTATTATTAGTAATAGTCAGTCTATTCTTCGTTATCTGGCTCGGCTCGGTGTTCATCTTCAGTTCTCTCTTCACAGCAGTTCAGTCACTGTTTGAGTAAATGAATTACTCCGGGATATTGGTTTGTTTGAACTCAGAGGGAGTGTCAGCCACATTAAAAAAGTTAACAGCTTAAGTCATTTGTGGATTAATGCGTATTGGAGACGCGAACCGTTTAAAACGATTCAGTTCGATTTGGTGAACTGGTTCAAAAAGATCCGGTTACATCGAATGATTCGTTCGCGAACCAGATATCACAAACTGCTTTGTTTTGAACTCTCTCACTACAGACCCGGAAGAGACAATGCTGAATAAAGTCATAGTTTTTGCTATTTTTGGACCAAAATGTATTTTCGATGCTTCAAAAAATTCTAACTGACCCTCTGATGTCACATGGACTACTTTGATGATGTTTTTCTTACCTTTCTGGACATGGACAGTAGACCGTACACACAGCTTCAATGGAGGGACTGAGAGCTCTCGCACTAAATCTAAAATATCTTAAACTGTGTTCTGAAGATGAATGGAGATCTCACTGGTTTGGAACGACATGAGGGTGAGTTATTAATTACATAATTTTGATTATTGGGTGAACTAACCCTTTAAGCTGTCTTTGTTATTCTTTAGTCATGTAAATCGTTTCCATAGAGTCTGTATGTGCAATGCATTGTAAACATATTAATTGTAATGCATTAATGTAACGTTTTATAATATATCCTACTGTATAAGTTCTTGTAAAAACGGAACCAGTTATTATGCATTATTACCGTTGAAGCTGTAATTAAGTGTTTAAAAACCCTTTCTTATACTTGCACGATACTCTTTGAAAGTGAAACCATAAATAAGTAACTATTATGATGAATAATATAACTGTGGTTACAATTATTAACAGATGAAAAAAAAATCTGCTTAAAAGAACAAACATAAATATTACAAGGCAATTTAAATGTCTTTATAATGCATTAAATATACAGATTCCATTAGTATTTTCTGTATTTTTACATAGTCATTTTTATTGTTATTGTCTTACTATTTTGAGCTTCTTTACTAGCTGTCTGTGACAACACTAGCATTTCAATCAACACACACACACACACACACACATGCTAAAAGATGAAAGGCCTGCAAAGATCCATATATGAACCAGCCAAGCAAACAGCTCCACTGTATCATTCCAATCAATACTCTTGTGAATCTTTTCATCCTGTATGAACAAACCACCTCTGAACTCACGGGTCTCGTGCAGAACCACACGGGTGCAAGAGACGCGTGCTGGGCCTCCTGCTTGCTGCGGAAACACCCCTTATTTATCTGAAAGAAAGACAGACAAAGCGAGAAAGGGAGAGAGGAAAGGATGGGTCCTCTCCATCTGTCTACGCAATCTTCCGGGGGCTAATTATCCTAATCCCCGGTATCCAGGATGTGGGTTGGTGGCATGCGCCACGTCCCAGGACACCAGCGTTTTGCCTCCCAGTTAAATGTGAAAATTAATTACTGCCCGCCCTACTGCCGAGGGGAGTACGACCATGACAGAATCGCTGTTCCCTCTCATCACAGGCAGCTACATGAGGGGGCAGTGTGGGTTTTGGTTCATATGGTCAGTACACGTCAGACCTAATAAATGTCCAAAGGTAATGCAGCCTGAGCAGCAAACAGAACGCAATACTCTTTCGAGCTTCAAACTGATGCAAACAAATGACTGTAATGAGTATCATGGAACCGACTGGACTGTATATTTGAATCGATTTATTAATCGCGTTTGCTCTCTAAAAAATATTATTGCTTATACTTAGCATTAGGGGTTTGTTCACATTTCTTCCAGCTTTGAACTATAACACATAACCTTATTTGTGCTGCAGACATATTAGATATCACAAACTTGGTGGCTTGTTGAGGAAAGGTTTGCTATTACTTTTCAAAGCAATTGGATTTACCGTTTTCACATGGCGGACAATAAAATGGGTGAAAAAAAAAAAAAAATACAAATCACATCGACTTACACACTGAAGAGAGACCGGAGCAATAAACAGACCAGAATATCCAATACAGGATCACTGGAAAAATGTGCCTGTGGCAGCATTTTGTCAAAATTATATTATATTGCTTGCACGTTTTGGTGAATAGAATAGAGTGAATAGAGCAGTGAGTATTTGTTTGATCAGAAACAGATGAACTTGAATCTGGCATTTTATTATGTATCATGGCATTTTATTATGCAGCATGGCAATTCGGAAAAGAAGTGCCCGGTGAACAGTGCTAAAAGATGTTCCCTTCTGCATCTAAAAAAAAATGTGTATCACCTACACTAAACCTACTCTTAACCTAACCAATAGTGTGAAAAAAATCTAATCTATTTTATCAATATTTTTGTTTTATGGGACATGTTCCCAGCACTCCACATCGCAAGTGCAATGCAGTACCAGGTGGGCTACCGAGCAAGTTAACTGTCATTATGTGATACAATTGTGACAAAGCATTGGTTTACAAATCATAGACTATGGTGCTAATAAAAGTGATGTTTTACTGCAACTAGTGTTTTTACCTAGAAACTGCAGTATTTTTTATGTATAGTTATGTTTTCCAATAAGCTATATTCTAAGAATATCATAGAGACTTTTGAATTGGACAGTAAGCAGCCACACAGAATACCCAAGGCACCAGCTTTCCCAGAACACCCTAGAAAACATATAGAAACCATAGCAAATGTATCTTGAAAACCCTTTGAAACACTTTAGAATTTTGTAGGGTTGAGCACAACTCAGTTTTACTGAAAATGTCTCATTTATGATTCAATCAGTCATCCCGCTGTGTCAGTTCTAATGATTCCTACAAAATGAGCAATACATTGCATTCCTGTCAAGTCTACATTATCAACAGTTCAGGCCAGTCCTCAAGAACAAGGTCTCATTTAGCTCTTAAATCGTGTTGTCAAAATGAACAATGTGACAATCAAATAGTCTTCTTGTTTTCTGTTGTGCGACCTCCAGCTATGCGGAGCTACGATGCTGTATCACATCCACAAAAGAAATAGAAATATATATATATATATATATATATATATATATATATATATATATATATATATATATATATATCTGTGTGGCTCATCTAATGAGAGCAAATTTGTACGTAGAACATTTAATATTTACAATGAAATCCGAGATTTTACTTTTAACAAGCTGGCCAAACACGCAATGGATGTGCATAAAAAAATACCCACAGGCAAGTCTCTTATCCATTCCCTCAGTTCTTTACATTTTTTTTCTCTATCAATTAAACAAACAATGCTATGATTGTTTTAGTCTCTAGCTGACAGTCACGTAGTCAAACAGAAATGCTTCCCAAACCCGATGCTTCACGTAAGAACAGCTGCCCGCTTTTCTCACTTTAATAACAGCTTAGTAAGTCAAAGTGGATACAAATGTGAAATTGCCTCCAAAAGGAGGAGCGTTTCCTGTCAGCTCGACTTATTTTCAGCTCATGCTCTCAGCGGCCTTCTTCTCCTCCAGACATTATTCCCTTTCCTGCAACACGCAGCGCGGCCTGTCACCAACCACCCAATCAACTGTGCGGCGAATCAGAGAAGGCATTTTTCCCCAGTGGTGCAATTAACCCCTAGCTGTGGCTAAGTCGCCCCCTTTGGCAGGTCTGTCCAGAAACACAGTGGCATGTTCCTAAAGAGGAAACCCCTCGTATCACGCTACACCCTCTATCTTGCCTTCAGCATGTCCCTTACTCACATCTGTGTGTCATGTCACATTGAGAAAGACAAGCCTGATGGCCGAGCGGGAGGCTCATAAAAACAGAGGACCTATTTTTCAGAGATTGAACGCATCTCTTACTTAACTGCTTTGTAAAATTTAATGTCCTCTGAGTAATTGAGTGCTGTAGGGTTTTCTGGTGAAAGCTGTTTCCTCCCAATCAGATCAGCCAATGACAGGCTGCTGTGAAGAAGAGCAGGTGTTGAATAAGGTCGCCTGTCAGCAGGGTCACCGTTAGCCAGGGTGGCAATCGAACAGCCAGAGACAGCGGTGTGCCACGTGTGATAATGCCATTCTAGGTCAATGTCTACATGCAGTGACCATCCCGTATCCTACAAGATTCAACCTGAAAAAGTAAACATTCACCCTGTTTAGTTTCTTAATAAGTCTTGCCATATGTCACCCCAAAGTAAAAGAAAATAACATTTTATTTTCAATTATATAAGAAAAAAACTATTTCTGAAACATCAAGACTGAAAATATTTTTTATTAAAATTAGGCTTCCTTTTCATATGCACAATTTAATTTATTTTTTAAAGATTCCTTGTAAACAACTACAATCATTTTGAGAAAAATATCAGTTTTTATAACCATTAAAAAAAGATGCTCTGCCTCTGAAACAACTGTTTATTTTTATGTACCCATTTTTACTAGAAAATAAGTTGCACTACATCGAAATTGCATTGTTGAGGAAAAAATAAATAAATGATTATTGTGGAAGTCAAATTTAATAACTCCATTCAGTTCTAAACAAATGTATTTAAAGCAAAACTGAAAGTACTTTAGTGTGTGTGAAATGTGCAAAACAAATAAACTTGGGTTCATGTAACTCTCGTATTTGGTACAATATTCTAAATGTGTGTTTTTATGCAGGTTTTGCATACTTTATTATTATTATACTTGTTAATTGCATTATACAAGTCACTTCGGAATATAATTTGCAGCCTGTTTCCGATAAAAAAAAAATAATAATAATACAAAAAAGTGAAAGTGACGTGACATTCAGCCAAGTATGGTGACCCATACTCAGAATTCGTGCTCTGCATTTAATCCAAAGTGCACACATACAGAGCAGTGAACACACACACACACAGAGCAGTGGGCATCAATTATGCTGCAGCGCCCGGGGAGCAGTTGGGGGTTCAATGCCTTGCTCAAGGGCACCTATGTTGTGATATTGCCAGCTCGAGATTTGAACCCACAACCTTAGGGTTAGGAATCAAATTCTCAAACCACTAGGCCACGACTTCCCTTAATTAAACCAAGTAATTAAGCTCCATCAAGCCAAATATTGAAAACCTACAATTTTCATCATTAACTCTTCCTGACTTTGTTTCAAAGCTTTGATGGAGAATTTCAGTAATTAAAAACTTATATCTTTGTTAACACTTTAGTATAGGACACCAATTATCACTGCTTATCAGGATGCCTATTATAAACATATTGGCTGTTTATTAGTAATTATAAAGCACATGTTCTCTATGATCATATTCTACATCCTTAATCTTACCCAATACCTAAACTTAACAGCTTACTATTAATAAGCAGCAAATTAGGAGTTTATTGAGGCAAAAGTCATAGTTAATGGTTTGTTAATAATGAGAATAGGACTTTAAAATAAAGTGTAACCATATGTGTATTTTCACATATATATTACGTGATTTCAGAAGACTTATAGAACACAGATGGGCTTGGGATGACATGACATTGAGTAAATGATGGCTGAATTTTCATTTTAAGATTAACCAACCATTTAATTGCATTCAGAGGTGCTTCATGTAGTCTTTAACACATGCAGCCCCATTGCTCCCACTCTGAACTAACTATCTGCATTTATTAAGGCTTAATTGTTTGACAGAAAATCACAAGCTAATTCTGTAGCATGGGGTTGATTAAGGTAACAGGTTGTGATGACCTTGGTTGACTACGACTTTTCTACAACAAAGTGAAAATAGCATTCTCCATAAGTGTGCATGCTGAGCTGGACAGAGGTGAGATCCCACCATTTTAAAAAGCCCCATTAGAATTATATTTTTTTTTATCATTAGCTGCGTAAGTGCCTTAATTGATGCTCATCCCACTGACAGATGATTTTCTGATTAGCAAATGCCATCTTCTGCTTGGCAGGGGAACAATGATCTATTTGTTCTGTACGAGTCTCAAAGGTGCTATTGCCTGAAAGTGGACAAAAATAATCCTGCTTGTATGACACCTTGTGCAGGCAAAGAGAGGCCTGTGAGCCTTTGGCCATAATAGTTAGAGCAGTTCATAACTGGAGCTGCTCTAAGCTCAGGCTTGCTGTACACTGAGCTCTCTTCCTCAATAGTATACATATTTACTTGAAAGCAGTGTAAGTGTTATATTACTTAACATATGTTTTAAATATTAAGCTTAAATTTGCCATTTCAAAGCAAGCTGTGAGAATAATATCTGTTTCCTACCAGCATCTGCCATTAGTCAGACATACATATGGCCACGCCCAAAACTAACGCCATTGAAAGAATTAGTGTTGAAAAGTGTGGACAGTTATTTTTGCACTTGATCTTACTGAATATGAATTTGTAGGAGTTTCCCTTTCGGACCGAAAATTTTTTGGAGGGAAGTATTAAAATGAATCATGCAATGCAATTTACTAATGTTTGCACTTGTCAAATTAGTACTAGTATTTGAGCCATTATTTAACGGCAAAAAAAGCCTATCTTAAACTATTTTGTGCCTGTGTCGTAAGGAGATCACCTGCACCTGATGAGCATCGGCTCTACTTATTTGCAACTACGTTAATTTGCTCTGCATTTGTTATACTGCATTGGTCGATTAGTAAATTATATGTTGCGTCAGTGTTTTTTAATTTGCGCGTTGTCGGTAAATCACCACAGAAATGTCCATGCCCATCGGTTCTGTTTTAGAATTGCGCTCTTGCAGTAATTTGCCCTGTCTGGCTCATAGTTTCTTGTTAGTATGTCTTACAGACTTATAGATCACACTTTTGGGCACAATGAGAAAGGTAACATTGAGTATCAGCACTGCATTTCAAGAGTGAGATTGTACATACATTTGTAATGGCACCCCGGAGTATGACATTAGAGGGAACCTGGAATTAGTCAGATATCACATAAAGCAAAAACGACAGGGAAGAAATATAGTGATGTAGTCCACAGATGCCATGTTTATTACAGCAGCATCACAAATAAATTAAGTTGTCAAGAAAGCGGCTGCGCATGTGTATGGGAGTAAAGTGTATACCAATTATATAATGCTTAACTTGACAGCTTTCTGTTGTCTGTCTAAATGAACTATAATTATCTTACATTAATTTTGATCTCACATAAATTAATTAGCAGAATATATTAATCTACCACCTGCATGTAATGCCATTAATGTTACAGTCATATATATTTGAGCAAATTTGGTTCAGATGATAGAAAATGCGACCATGTTTTTGGGGTAACGGTTGTGACTGGTTAGTTCATTTCTCCAATGATACAGATCGCTGAAACATACCAGGTAAAATACAACACAAAAATGTTGTCCATCTTCGAGTGCTCTCAACAGACAGGTTAATTCCTGTCATTGACAACTGTCTGTGGTCTCCATTGGTTTACATTATGGACATGTAGCATTACTGTATGTGATTTAACTGACAACACAACAAAATGAAACAATG
The DNA here is from genome assembly GCF_963082965.1 of Carassius carassius. Classification (NCBI taxonomy): domain Eukaryota; kingdom Metazoa; phylum Chordata; class Actinopteri; order Cypriniformes; family Cyprinidae; genus Carassius; species Carassius carassius. The sequence goes on along the minus strand of NC_081769.1, from coordinate 4,257,436 downwards.
CATCCATCACCAAAAACCTTTTTATTTTATTTTTTTATATACTTGCATTTCATTATGAGTTTAACGTTGACTCATTTTCCATTAATATTTTGTGAATAGAAATGTGTGCAAAAGATTGAGGCTGATTAGAGGACACAAAGGATGCACTCCAAGTATCCTTCAAATTCAGACCCTGTCCCACGATGCTTTATGATGTGCAGCCCGGATATGTAGGCTTACTTCTGATTGAAAAACAACCACGATGACCTCTCAGTGCAGGTAAATTGATGGTTTCCTCATAAAAGAGAGAGAGAGAGAGAGAGAGAGAGAGAGATAAAAACACTGTATATCTGAAAGTGACATGAAATGTAATTCATTGGGCAGCTATATGTAAAAATCAAATTTCATACACTAATCTAAATAGTACCGCTAGTTTGAGACCAATACACTACAGGGAACAAATAAAGTTTAACAGCAGTTTCATTGATCCTTAAAGCTAGACAGCTATCTGTGCTCAGCAGCATACGCTTGTCCCCCATGTTTGCACTCGGGCATTCAAAATTACATTAATTACCATCTGGAGAGACAACCTCTACAACAAAAAGAGCACAACAACATCTAACTGCCAGGTACACCGCAAGGCATATAATACGCTAATGTATCCCATTACACCCCAATTGGCAGAATGGGTATTCTCTTTGTTGAATCCCAACACCGCTCCCAGATTTCGCATGGACTCGGTATAATGGTTCTGGGCTTTATTCTCCTTCTTTATGAAAGATACGCGGGTAACCCTGCTGAGAGTCATTAGGAGAGCATTTACGCAGGCCTTTTTACCCTTTTTTACCCACAGACATTTGCAGTCTTGTTACCGTGGCGCTTTGAAGACTCCACAGAGATGCTCCGGCTGTAAAAAGAGGCCTGAAGCCACTCGAACAACACACCAAAAGACCATCCAGCTCCTGCCTGGATACCCTGGTGATATTTTTAAAGAAGGTATGGACTCTGTAATACCCCTTAAAGTAGATAGGCTTTGGAAAAAAATGGAAGAAATCCCTGGCAGCTGAGGGTTGGACATATAAAAAACGGTCGTTTGGCCTGCTTTTGCAGAGCATGAAACATGAATTAGCACGCTGTGACGCTGGTGGTGTGGGGAAAATCACAGCCTTCTCTTCTCTGGCCGCCACATTACCATTCTGTCCTAAAATTGAATCTGCAACTGATTTGAATTCCACCACTGTATAACCTCTTATTTATTCATTGCTTTTCTCCCCCTACATACCATTAAATCTAATAATTCGTTTTCAATACTGCTACAGCACGGTCGGCCAACTCCACATCCTGGGGCTCGTGCACCAGCCATGAAGAGTGAAAAGAAAACGAATGAGAACATGATCAATAATGTTTTAAATACCATATTCCGTCATTGCTTTGATAGCTAATGTCGAGGTTGTTCGTGCGAAGCCTCGCAAGTGTGTGCGAGTTGTTGGTTTGGCCGAATATTTAGACAGCCCATGTGGATAATTTATTATTGTAATGAGAACAGCAGATTTTGTTAACATTTTCTTAGACACCTGCAACCTTAGGAAACTTACTGTATCATCTAATTAGGCTTATAACTGTATAAAAACCACCAGGAACTACAAAGAGTACAGTTTATGCTGGTAAAAATAATATATCACTGACAAATTATGTGTATTAATGCTATTATTACACCTAAAGACAGTCTCAAAATGTCAGGTTGACAATGCAAAGTTTGTCTTCTCAACAATTCAAAGGAGGTAAAAAAGTGGATCCAATTTTAATTCATTCTCAAAATAAACAGGTGATCACCCAGCACAGTGAAAATGACAGTAATTTTTTTTGATGTAAAAATAACTTTTCACATTCACACTGGAATTGATAAAGCACTTATGACAAGCTTCCAGACTTGATCAGCAATTTCATTATAGAAATGCATCATAAAGGACATTGTTCTAAACATATTTCAATGAAATTAAAATAAAATAAAATAAATATTATTTTCTGACCTACGGTTGTTTAAATTATTCCAGATAACAAATATGTCACATTATGTCAGATAACAGTTATCAGCGTGACATTTCAGGGACACTTACTCGTACAGAGCTGTGAAATCCTCATGTCAAAATGACAATGCGGAACAAAGTATACAAGCTTACTCTTAAATTCACATTTTAAAAGTCTCCCTGCATGGGTTGCATTCTGCACTCTGAATATAAATGCACAAAACAAACAATCTGCATACAGCAAAGCGCACAAATGTTATTTATTATTTTTTTATTATTATTTTTATTTATTTATTTATTTATTTATTAATCCAGACATACATTAATGGGTAAACATGTCACATAAGACTTAATCTTCAATTATGGTGGCATAAAGCAATGCTCCTGCAGTATTCACGGCCTGCCCATGGACATTATTCATGCTAAATGCTCATTGGTAAATTGGCAATGAAATGATATAAAGTAAAAGCAGCTTTACTGTGCTCATTATTATCTGATCTATATATATATATAATAATAATGAAACAATTAAAGTTAGTGGTACAAAGACCAAAAAACAAGAGCAAATGCTGCTTGTACATCATCACAGAGCCATTGTAAGAATAAAAGGACTAGTTTATGCACACAACAATAATGCAATTCAAATGGCAAAACCTCCAAAGAGGCCTGTGTGCAATTACACTGAAGCATGTTTAGAAAATTTTAATCAAAGCTCTAAAACACCTGCGATCGTCTATTGAAATACAAAGTGAGATTCCCGCTTGAAATATTGCCATAAAACCACTACTCAATCACACATCACAGCAAATCAGCAAAGTGGTGTGTCCCATATTTGCAAGCTAGAGAGCACTGTGTGAAATAGACATCATGTTATTCTGTATATATTCTGATCTGTAACTACATACATATTTACTGTACACATTTAGACATTCGGTTTCACAATTCAAAATGACACATCCATAAACTGACAGCAACTCTAGAATTGTTTCCAAACTAGCACCCCTAAAGGGAAGGTCATCTGAAGTATGTACAAGTATAAAAGATATAGCGTACAGGCTGTTGTCATGATTCTTTTATTTATGAATTTAGCAGACACTTTATCCAAAGCAATTTACACAGCACTGAAGGTATATACTGTATATTTTTGGTTTTGCGTTCTCGCGGAATTGAACCCATGACTATGGTGTTGCTAGTGCCATGCTTTGCTATTTGAGCTTCATGAAGGCTCATGGCAAGGTGGTTTACATGGTTTATGTAGAAATTTAAGCCAGAAAGCATGCTTTAAAAAAAAAACAATAACTCAAAATAGGCTGCACATAACATTGTTGTTAACAAGGATAATGATTAAATCCATTTTAACCAATACTGTAAGATGGATAGTACAGGTTATTTTTTTTTTTTTTTTTTTTGCTCAATAATATAGTTTGACTACTTTAAACAAGGCTCAGTTTAGAGTCAGTATGGTCAATTTAAGGCAAGGAACACGTGAATAGGGTAAAATTGTGTAGCTGTAACCATACTGTCCCCAGTTGACTAATCATGGCATATTACTTGTTTTTATTATTATTATTATTATTATTTTTTTTTTTTTTTTAATTAACTTTTATACATTTTATGAAATGTATATATTCATGTAAAAAAAAAAAACTTTGAATATGGATGTTTGGTGCATATAAAGCGAAAAAAGAGTGAGTTTGAAAAAAAAGAATGCAATTGAAAATCTACACAAGCAACTATATAGAGTGTACTAAAACAAACACTTATGCATAAAGATAAGTGCATAAGATAAAAAATGGTTTTGCCTGTAGTGTCTTGCCTTCCCTTTGCATTCTCTAGAATTGGCATCAGTCAGAGTTTTTGTGTCCTGCCATGGAGGTCCATGCAGGTCAACTGTCCAAAACTATTTTTCATCAGCAATGTCTCCAATATAACCGAGTGCAAAAGTTTAATCTGGTTTGCCTTTAGTCTGGGATTTACTGACATTTAGAGTAGACTTTTTTTTTTTCTTTTTTTTTGTCAGAATGCAAACAAATCTTTGAAAAATCCAATCTTACATTCACCAAATCTTGACACATAAGACAAACCGCTTTCAGCTGTCACTTATGATGTCCCTCCGATTATTATGCGGTTCAGGAATATCCATCCATTTTTAAAGGTCCTCACCCAGTCTTCACTGAACAAACATGGAACGCTACTGCAAACTATTCTTCTGCAGCTGACTTCCACTTCTTATGTAAATGCAGTTTAGAGAGCAATTGGGATTTATTTTCCTCACCCTCTCCTCTCAGGTCTATCATCAACACAGACACGTAGTCCTCCGCACTAGCACGTTTAATTATACAAATTCAGTATTGTCACATTGTAATCTTCTCTGAGGGGACAATAGGAAGGAAATTTTCACAGGGCAAGACAGGGAAACTAGAAAAACGACTAGCATGCAAATGCATGAACAATGTATGAACTAGATAATTGTAGAGGAAGAACCCGAGACAGGCTGCAGGAAGAGAGAGCTCATCTCGTCCTCTCAAATGGAAAGAGAGAATGTGTGAAGAGATGTCGTTGACAAAAACATTAGGGCACAGATTCAGCTAGACACAATTCTAGCTTCCACCCGAAGGGCTACGGGGTAGACATAGAGAGTTTAGGGATGATGGAAGAAAAAAAAAAAAGTCTGCCTCCATTTTCAACTGAACACAAACTTGCCTGCAGCTACAGTCCCCACTTCATTTAGAAAAAGATTAGATAATAGTTGGCAGCCGATGAAAAGCTATTGCACACATCAAGGGGGGAGACAGTAACCTTAAAAAAATATGCATTTTTAAAAGATATAGAGATTATCCTACAAAACCAAGAGCTTATGCTTCCATTTAAAAAATAAATGAAGAAAAGAACACCTACTCAAAACCATTATTGTGCATGGTGACAACATACAACACTTTAATTTTAATTGGAACACGATCATTAGAAATAAGGGAGAAAATGAGATGGTTGTAATCCTTTTTTTCTTCAGCTTGTGTAATGTAGAATTAAATTCATCTTAAATTTTGATATAATGTTCCCACAATAGTCTGGTACAAACTACAGTTGTTTTGAAGTTTACAGCTTAACCCTACGTAAATTAATCATTATTAAAATAATTAAGAGTGCTGTTGTTACAACCAACATTACTGAGTTTCAACAGCAGGTTTTGTTGGTTGTAAAACAGACACAAATATGCATTATTTAGTTTAAAAAAAATGACTTTGTTCAAAAAAAATTAATAATAATAATAATAATATTTTATTTTTATGTCAAATAAATAAATATTTTAAACAAAATTGGGGGGAAAACAACAACACAATACATAAACGCAAAATATATAAATACACAAAACTGTGTGTCACTTTCAAAATTGTGTTAACTAAAAAGGAAAGATACAATTACAGATCACAGCTGTATGTTGTCTGCCATATTCTCTATATATATTTTTTTTTTATTTAGGTTTAAATTTGTTACAACCAGCCACTGTCTCCCCTACTTCAGTAATAATAATAATAATAATAATAATAATAATAATAATAATAATAATAATAATAATATATATTTATATATATATATATATATATATTTATTTATTTATTTATTTATTTATTTACAGTACAGACCAAAAGTTTGGAAACATTACTATTTTTAATGTTTTTGAAAGAAGTTTCTTCTGTTCATCAAGCCTGCATTTATTTGATCAAAATACAGAGAAAAAATGTAATATTGTGATATATTATTTCAATTTAAAATAATTGTTTTTAAATTTATTATACTTTAAATTATCATTTATTTCTGTGATGCAAAGTTGAATTTTTAGGATCGTTATCACATGATCCTTTAGAAATTATTCTAATATGATGATTCATTATCAAAGTTGGAAACAGTTCTGCTGCTTAATATTTTTTCAGAACATGTGATACTTTTTCAGGATACTTTGATGAATAAAAAAAAAAAAAAAAAAAAAAAAGAAGCTATGTTTTTAAAATATAAATATTGAGTAATAACAATATACACTACTGGTCAGTAATTTGGGGTCAGTAATTTTTTTTCTTTCTTTTTTTTTTTAATAAAATCAATACTTTTATTCAGCAAGGATGTGTTAAATTGATAAAAATTGATAGTAAAGAAAATATATTATTAGAATATATATTATTAGAATTTTTTTTTATATATTTTGAATAAATGCAGTTCTTTTTAACCTTTTATTCATCAAATATATAAGACAGCAGTATGGTTAAGTAGCCGTAACCTCCATCTAGGCACTGGTTAGATAACAGTTTATGATGGGTTGGAATGGAAAGGTCATTGCAAGTTAACCTTGAACTGCAAACTGTAACTAGCTTCTATCCAAACTGTACGTCCAGCACCTACTGGCTATTATTAAAGTCAATATTGAGAGTTTGTCCTCAAAATATGTTAACGACATTCAGAGTAATGTTCTGTATTTAGTATTCCCTAGCAGTTACAACCCTACAGAGGAAATGCATTTTCATTTTTTCCACATTGTCTGGTGTGAGCTTGTTCCTCTATTTGTCTGGTTAATGTCTTAAATGTTCTGATGGATAGTCTGAGATTCAAGGCAAAAGTAGATATCACAATGAAATGAAACTTCCGTGAATACACTCTCCCACGAGAATAATACACTAAAGAAAAGAACACTGAGTCCTTCATATAGATTAACAAAAGAGAAAATAGCTTTTTCTTCCTTTCATTTCCACATTCTCTTACTTTCAATCATGTCTCCAAATGAAATTATTGTGAATGCTATTAGAGATATTCTATTAAAATTGCCTTGCTAAAAAAGTCATTACAAGCGCCTCCATTTTGTGGACGGACCATGTGACAGTTGAGAAAAAGCTGGTTTCCATGTCAGTCATTGCTCAAAACCTGACAGCCAGAGAGCAACTAGCACTTATCTGTTCTAGCCATGCATTCCCACAATGCTCTGCTCTGACATTAGTGCAAATCTGGCTGATGTCTGAGCAGAACATTGAGATTTCATCAGCTGACCCTAACAAAGTACAGTTTGCATTCATTCAAAGTCAATGTGTTGTTGAACAAAAGAAAAAAAAAGAAAGAGAGAGAAAAGTGGTTTGATGTGCTCACCCTAAATGAAGGACATTGTGGGGAGTTCACAAAGAATAGCACTGATTATTCACTGGAATTATTACTTTATGAAATTCACATAGATATAATTCCTGAGTGTGAAGTTGTAGCTGCAGACTACTGCAATCGGTCATACTTTACTAAGATTGTACTGTATTGTAGCCCTTCCCAAACTGAAAACATTTGGCTCACACTGAGGTTACCTTTTAATTGTTTATATTGATGCAAAATATATTTGATATTGTAGTTGCTCTATTTTCAGTATGTGAGCTGTATGCAGAGTTTAAATGTTGAACCAAAGCATAACAATGCTAAAAATGTAAAAAATGGTTTAAAAAGAAAGAAATAAGAGAAGATGAATATATTGTTAAAAAACAACATTTAAACAAAAATATAACAATAATAACACTCCAGACACTTTTCTGTTGCAATGTTCACTAATTTAAGATATACTAAATTGTAGTGCTTCCAACATACAGTCTATTCAGTTGTATTGTTTGTGTGACACATTTATTATTTGATGCATTTATTATTATTTGTGTGAAGACTTAGTTATATGAAAAACAGCCAGGGCTGTGTTTCCAAAAAGCAATGCAAGCCAGAAATAGATCATAGAAACCATTGGTGGCATGCTTCGGAACCATGTGAAAATGCTCATTTAAAATCCAAATATGTTCATACAAAAATAAATTTTAGACATATTTCACTGCCTTACCGGCAACATATAATACACATACAGTGTATTAGACATTTATTTTTTTACAAATTTCTGAAACAACATTCAAATAACTAAAGTGCAATAATAAACACTTATTGGACTACAGCATCACTCCACAACTGCAATCAAAGCTCCTGAATTGACTATTTAAAATGGTGAAAGTGCACTCGTCTATATCTGGATATATGCCTAAAATGCTCTTCTCTGTCTTTATGAATGAGTGCTGCCATGATCAATAGAAATTGTAGAAAAATGTCTCTTAAATATAAATACAAAAAATTTGCTTGCATTCTGTTAAAGCAAATCATATTTGTGGCAGAAAACTAGCTCTGAGATTTGTGAAAAGGCACAATATATGTCTAATTTACACAGAAATTAGGCAGGATTGCACTGAATAACTTTAACACCTGGTTAAACTCGATTGCAGGTGGGTTTGGTTTTGCAGTGAAATACACATTACAACTGTTCACCACTTTGACGTTTTCTTGGTTTGCTGCAAAAAAGAAAAATGGAAAGAAAAATTGAAAAAATGCAATAAAAGTTGTACTCCAAAACAAGCAACCACAGCTAAAAGCTGATAGTCCCAACACTGTGCACATAGAACAGAGGACAGGTCATTTATACCCTGTTATTCAGTCACCAACTCATCTCTTCATCTTTCCAAATATTGTATAGGGTCCGCTGGTAGAAACATCTATCACCCTTTGATAATCTAACATGGACGCAACAGTTGTGAACTGGGGCAAATTCACACGAGAGAATTGATATACTTCAGGCTCTGAAGGGCAGAGAAAGTCTTCCAATCATGAAGACTTTGTCAGGTGTAACTCCGCTACACAGCTAACATGTCAGCCAGCACTGTGAGGGCCAAGAAGTCAATCAGTCCCCAGAGGAGCACGTTCCTTCTGTGGGGAGAACACTCCGACTTGCCATTAAGACCTGGGGAAGGCAATCAGCTTTTATTCCATCTAGCTGAGACAAATCAAGGTACTCAGATTACTGGAAAATCACAGAAAATGCATACTTTCGGCATGGCAGAGTCAATAACTGATGTCACAGATGGTACAGTAGTTTGGATGGTTGGTTAGTATAAGAGAATGATTGATAAGCTTATTGGATGGTTGGGCGTTTGATTGACTTGAAGCACTGATGTCACAGACTACAGATGCTAGGATTGACAGGCTGGTTGGTACAGTAGTTTGGGTTGTTGATTAGTTGAATGATTCACTGACTAACTGACTGACTGACTGATTGATTGGCTGATTGAATGGTTGAGCATTTGATTGATTGACTAAATTAATTATTAATTGAAGCAGTAATGTCACTGACTAGAGATACCGGGATTGGCTGAATAGTTAGTACAGTAGTTCGGGTGGTTGATAAATTGGTTAGCTAAATGATTGATTGACTTGTTGGAAGGTTGGGTGATTGATTGATTGATTAATTAATTGGTTGGTTGAGGGGGTGATAATTATTCTTATTTTTATCTGCTAATAAGATCCTTAAAAATGCACTTGAGTCTGTTCTGTTAAACTCTGCATGGGATAGTGCAGACCCAAATGGCATTAGGGCCATTATATAAAGATGTATAATTGGCAATCATTACTCAGATAGAGACATTATAATCCAGCCAGATGAGGCAGGGGTTGGATGAGAAGTGAACAGACCATTGTGTCCCAGTGGGGATTACAACCATTTGCACATGCTGGATAGGATTAAATTTGCAATTTGGCAGGATGAAGTCTACTTTGCTGTTGAGTCCCCCACAAAAACACTTTCCGTTTCAGAAAACGGGGGGTGTTTTTCCTCAGGACTTTGAAACGCTCAGCCCTGCATCGCTGATCTCTAAGCAAAAGAGATGAGAGGGCTGAAAACGTGGACGTGGAGATCGAGGGATGAAGGAATGAGGAAAGAAAGCCACTCTATATCATCATAAGGCCTCTGAAAAAGAAGTTGACAGAGTATGAAAGGGCTCAGCCTTCCCAGTCCTACTCGATCACACTGGTCAGGAAGCCCCATAATTGGAGGTAATATCTTCTCAAGTCTTTCTTTTCAAGTCTGTCAGCAGCTCAAACAGATCTTGATCTCTAATAGGCCCCATCCTGCAGACGTTCACTGTGTGGATTCTGTCATCTTTGTAGAGTTGCAGCCACACCGGATTCTGCCCAAGCTCTAATGCCTATTTCTATGCACGAGGCGTTCCAGATGTCATTACCGGCTGGGAAAACGGCACAAAGACCCACTGATTGTCCCCTGGCCTAGACGTGCCTCTTTCTTTTCAATCACTGCTTCGTTTCATGTTGTTCAATCACAGGGTTTCATTCATCCTTTTTAAAACCCACAACCTGGAGTGAACTAATGTCAAACACAACCGATGATTTATCACTGAAACTTTAACGTGTTCATGTGTGGATAATGACTTTTAATACTACAGACAAGCATGCAGATGCAGGCACGTACACTGGTCTGCTTTTCTTTCTTTTTTTAACACCCAAGGCACAAGCTACAACAAAGACAAATCAGAATTATGATAAACGTCATATTTACAACAATATTGAACTGTACTTGTTTACATTCAAGAGGCGCTTGTGTGCGGCTTTCAGTAGAAACCCTGTCTTCTGAATCATTTGACTGTCCATGACATTTAAATCCAAATCAATTTAGGCATTTCAAAACATTGCTGTTTCTGAGCTTTATATTGGTCCAATCTTTATTCAGTACCTTTCAAAGTCCAGACGTCACATTATTGTCAAGGGCGGCTGCAAAAGCCCTTGTTTTCTTGTGTTTATTGGTAATCTTTTAGCTCCCCAGATCAGAGTTCACCTTGCCGCTCTCATCTCCTGCCTGAATGACTCTACAGTACACTACCCCTGACATTTCCCATACTAGCTGTTGGCTTACGGTTCAGTAATTACTTTGTGTTAGTGGCTTACAAGCTAGTGCACATTTTATAGACATGGCAAGATTTAAATATTGTATCTCTCAAAGCAATAAATAATTTCAGTCTACCAATTTCATGAGCTGCATCAGGAGTCTTAAATGTTGCCCTACAAAACTAAATTCCAAAGTTTATTTGTATAGCACTTTTTACAATACAAATCGTTACAAAGCAACTTTACAGAAAATTAAGTTTATACAATATTTGAATAAACCAGTGCAACCACAACAATGCATGTCAAATTAACAGCAATTGTCTCACAAAATTCTTTTTGCCGCAGGATCAGGAGAAGAATGAATATTTTTTTATCTTGCTTTTAAAAGCTAAATAATACCCATTGATTACCAACTGTGTCTATTCATGCACATTTCATGATCTCAAGTTCACATCTGATGTCGATCAATGAACAGAGTGTTAATTAATTCAGCTAATTATTTGGTTTTACCATCATTCTGTATTCAAACTTATTGTTCAAAACAGTCTGTTTCCATGCAGGGGATTGTTTTTATTGAATTTCTACAGTGCTGGTGATCTTTTAATCTGCAGTTTATTATTATTCCTACAGGCAAGAGCAGAAAAACTGCACAAAGTTGCAAAATGAGTGACAACAGAAAGTGAGACTCTTGTGATTGGTTATTGTTCTTAAGCAAACAACACCGTCCAACACTGCTGCATATTCTCACCAATGAAAACTACACAACTTTGAATTGTTTAAGTCTCTTCTATTCCAGAAACATCGTATAACTTATATAATAGTTCACCTTTTCACTTCGAAGGTGCTTTTTGGAACATCCATTTGAGAAGTTCTGGGACTTGTGGGTCTCTTGACCTTCACAACCGCTTTATCTGAGGTCAACACTCTCTGCTCTACTTCAGTCTCTACTGCTACAAATGCACAGATAAGTATACAGAGAAAAACTGGATGGATCCATAAAAAGCCTTGTTACTCTTTACTGGATAGCTTTTAAAATGGGCATTCAAGTGGTTGTTCAAACAAACCTAGAATTGCCTAACTGTATTTAATTTATGAACGTTTTAGTCCAACTTCCGATGTAGAATTTTTCAATAAAATAAGTATCTTATTGGGAATGCTGAAACACAATAGTTATATTCTCTGTTAATTGCATGCCTTCATAACTGGAAATGTTCAACAGCACTTGTGGATTCTCAGAAGGACAAAGGAGAGGTGGGAGAAAAGAGCTGTTGCTCAATAGAAATTCAAAGGCAGCTCTCATTCAGCTAAGCTCTAGTTGACCTCCACAGACCTCTTTGAGTGCCAATGGACTGATGATCACAATAACTTACGTCTTTGTCTGTAGATCACGGATTAGCGGTTGTAACAGGAACAATTTAGAATAAATAACACATTGTGTTAATTTCCAGGTACTTCAGACTGACCATCAGGTATATGTAAGCATTCCTCCCTTTGAAACTCATGAGTTGCTATTTTTGACATGTTTTAATTTGTGTGTTGGTATTCAATGAAATAAAATGAACTAAAAAATTGCTACCATTTATTATAGGATTGTGTTCCTTTGGTCAGTCCTACATTTCTAGCCATGTTGAGACTTTTTTATGTGTTTGTGTGGTGTGCTTTGCTAATGTCACTGAAGTGACCAATGTTGCTTACTTTATATTCTGCAATCCAACATAGTGTGAGTGTGTGTTCAGTACATCAAATATTTTACTCATTTAAAATAAATCAATCAATCAATTAGTCTCATGGCCAAGTAGAACCAACTGAGATAAAATATTCTCTTTAGTGAATATTTATTTCAAACTGATGAGAACTGCATATCACGATTTTATGAAGTTAAACCAACCGACTCCTTTTAGTGCATCAGATATTTCACACATTAAAGAAATTGCACACTTAACCTTCAGAAATTTAAACAAAAGTCTCCATTTGCTGTCAGTTTAATCGTATTGTCTAGAAGAACTGTTTGAGAAAAATTAAGGAATCTCTTTAGTGAATTACCTCTTCACAGAATGTACATTTAAATCAATGTACCTCAATGTCATCAATGCTCAGTGAAGCCGAAGGAAACGGACTGCCGCTGTATTATTGCAGAACTGGATGATCTAACGTGCATTTTTGCGGGTACAGGGCATGTCGGCAGACAGATAAGGCAGTTTGCCTCAAACAGGAGGGAGTATGTCAAGGGGGAGGACTTGAATGCCACACTATTTGAAAAGCAAAGGGGGGAAATGGGCTCCGTTTTATTTTGCTCCAGGCAATGCACAAAAGAGGCGAGCGCTGCAACGTGGCAGGTTTTTAAATTGGGATCAAAAGGTTCGAGCTAATTAACAAACTAAATAAGAGTCTCCCAAGCTTGCTTTCTCCTTTCACAGCTTCACAAAGGCAGAGTCTCAGCAGATATTTAGCTGGCACATGAGCTTCGATCGGAGCTCTTGTCTGGTCGCTCACATGACTGAGAAACGGTGCAATGGCATCTCATCGCGTCTTCGTCTTTGTTTATCCGCCTGCCGCTGTGACCTGCGATCACAGCAAAACATGGTGGGGTTTTCCCGTTTGGACAGGTTAATTCTGTTTGACTTTCCCAGCAGGGGCCGGCCGATGGGAGTGAGTGGGAATCGGATGCGATAGACAGGGGCTCGTAATAAAGACAAATAGGTGGACATGAAATTTGATTCTGTCTGCTGGTGTAGCACCTCCCACAACAACAAAAAATAAAAAGAGTAACGGAGAAAAAGAGTAAGATTGAAAGAGCGAGACAGAGAAAACAACTACATTGACAAGCTATGTATTTTTCTGAGAGCTGTCATGTTTGGAAGGTCACACACATCCAGGGACAAGGGCCCACCATTTCTGTGGATGAGATCATAGACTACTTGCATATTATTTGATTCTAGCCCACCCTGTACTCTTGCATCGGTGTAAGATTAGTCAGCTTATTAATTATTGTAAAGAACATATGTTCCCGAAAGACCTAGTGCTGTGGAGCACACACTTTGTAGTGTGATATGAAAACACCATCTGTTCTGAGAACAGTAGAGGGCTCCTGTAGAAAGGGAAGACCTCATGTATCAGTGAATTAGTTCACTGTTGTGCTAGCATTGTAAAGTTATCTCTATTTCATGCTGACCATCTTGTTGGGCAACTATGGAAAGAACAAGGCAAGTTTGCATGTGGAACTTAAGGCTGGCATTTTATTGGCCATGCCACGTTCCAAGAGAAGATCGGCGTTGGAACGCTTTACTCTTTGCATCACTCCGCTAGTCTGAATTCATGTGGAGTGGGAAATGGATCTGCCTGGAGCAAGGTCGATTTTTTTTTAGCTTTGTTGTCTTTCGCTTTGTGATTCCTCCGTGATGAAAACAGAAAAGCTGGAGCAGAGTGTTTGCAAAGCACTTTGAGGAAGAAGAAGAACTGTCCCAGACCACGTCTGAGTATGTGGCTTGGTGAGTCCAGGGTTGGGGAAAGTTACTTTTAAAAGTAATGCATTACAATATTGTGTCTCTCCCTAATAAAGTAACTAATTACTTTACAATGTTACTTTTTTTTTTTTTTTTTTTTTTTTTACAAATGTAAACCAGATATGAAATGAATATATCTCAGGTTCAAGGAAATATAAATGCATGTCTGTGCAGTAGAGTGCGCCACTCAAACAAATTGCATGAAGAATATGACTCAACATTATTCAGCAATAACAAAAATGAAAAACAAATATAATTTTTGCTCATTGAAGGACAATAAAATTTAAAATGGGATTAAATACATACATGATATTTGTATTATTTGACATATTTAATTATTGCCGGTTTGTATAATATTCTGAGTTTACATTTGACTGTTTTTTTTTTTTTTTCATTTTGAGGAATACTGAATCTGTTTTTGTGCAGTGAGATAAGTAAATACATGTTCATATTTAGTCTAGAACTACAGTAACATCATGTTCACACAGCGCACACAACGCTTCTGTACTTCCTCCGGATTTCTCTCAACATGGCAACACCAGAGCTGTCAGTCAAGATACAGGAAACAAAGTAACTGGTGTTAATTATTTGAAAAAGTGTATCAGATATTTTCTTCTAAATTTAAAAAAAAAGAAGTAATGCATTACTTTACTAGTTACTTAACAAAGTAATTTGATTACTGGTAATGCATTCCCCCCAACACTGTTGGTGACACAGTGACAAAAGCTTGATGCTTTTACCCTTTGGGAGTATTTTAATTTTTGGAAAAATAAATACTGTATAGACAGAAGATTTGGTCTAAAATGCATTGAAAGTTATTCCTTATTTCCTTATTCCCTATTCCTTATACTGTTGTATAAAAAATACCATACTCGCCACCATGCTGTTTTGACCTGTGGCCCTGAACAATAGCACCCTGGCTTTTGCTATATTTTCTAATTAATAGACTATGATGTTGTTGTTGTTTTTTTTTTTTATCCTTTCTCCTACTTCCCCAGCTTAAATTTGTGATGTAATGGAAATAACAACCAATATTTTCTCCCATATTGTTATTGCTATTCAACTGAAATGTATTACTGAGAAAAAAAAAAGTAGAGTGGTAGCTCAATCTACTGTTTATTTTTTTAGATGGAGGGAGATCTTTACGCAACTTGCAGTCGACTGTATGAAAGGGGTTAAAAGACTGATATGTCACCTGAGAGAAGTTGGTCGTTTCACTGGAAGATTGAGATATGACATTTTGACACTACCGTGGAAAAAAAAATAAAACATATGCATGGATGAATTATTCTCAATAAGCATGCATTTAGAAAAAATAAATAGGGTGAGATTTCCAGTTCACAACTTTAATAATCTGAGGAAACAATAAGTAAGTCATTTGTAAGCTGACAGAAACATTGACTCAACAAATGGTGTGAGACTACATATTTGGCCAACCAATAGCTATTTGTCTATGTCTAATTTAACCAAGAGCCTGCACTAGGTGATAGTAAAAAGTAAAGTCATTTCAATCACAAACACACTTAAAGAATAATAAAGACAGGGATGTGTGATAGGAAAGTAAAATGGGTCTATTTCAATTCTTAATGCTGTGATGAGTCATACATGGTAAGGACCCATGCCTTCTTTTCAAATCAAAATGCTTTATTATTAATTCTTTGGGTGTGTCAAAGTCACACCCTCTCTCCAAAACCTCCAAAACCAAAGTTCTCATATTTATACTGTACCTAATGTATAGATTTTTAGATTAAGCTTCAAACTCGTGTAATGGAGATTTTCTGCTGCATTAACATAATCAAATCATGCCACATGATGTGTGTCACTATGCACCATTTGGTTTTCTTTTCATTAGTTTATTCTGTATGGGTGTGTGTGTGTGTGTGTACATACTGCATTTATGCAAAAACCTGCAAGTGTGTGTGTGTGTGTGTGTGTATGTAGTCAGTCCTTTAGTTGATCTCAGCTTCAGAATAACAGAGTGACACTGATTCGAGAGAAGAGAGCACGGAGCATTTGATTCAGGGTTGTATGCGAACAAAAACGACATCTGCTCGCTCTCATTAACGGCACTGAAGCTAATCGGCAGGCCAGAAGTGTGCTGACTCTGTAAATGGAAGTGCGTGTACAACAGCATAAGGGAAATCACACAGCTGTGTGCATGCGTACAAACCACTTGCTTTTCAGTATGTACGTGTGTGTGTCTGTGTTGTTTGTGTGAGACGCTGCTGTCTCCCCACATCTCAACTACAGTAGACAACGGTGGACATCAAAGAACTTGTGCACTGAGCTCGAACCCTTCCGTGCAGTGTCTTGCACTTCACACACACACAGCACAGACGCATCAACCTCTCTGCCAGAAGAATTCTGTCGAAGCTCTCCCACGACAGCTTTCTAGATTAAATTTGCACAAAAATTAAAAATTCATTTTCACTGTGCATCTGATGGCCTTTTTTTTTTTTTTTGATGGAACAGTTTTTGTTGTCAGCTTCTTTAGACATGTATCTCTATTTCCTTTGCTCTTTTGTCATGCAGAAATTCAGTCGCTCACTTGAAACACGTTGAGGGACACGCCTCAGAAACAATCATATGCTTTTAATGTGAAGAGCATTTTAATTGCTGTAAAAAGATCCTGTGCTGAGATACTGCTGTATGAAGCATCATGTATAAGCAGCCATTTGACAAAAAAAATGGCTTTTAGTCTTTCCCAAATCCAAGTGTGCTGTGGACCAACAAAATCAGGTAACCTAATGCTGAAAGATTTTAAGAAAGTTAAATTGATTCAGTTATTATACAAAATACAACTAAACTGACTACATAAAGATTCAATTATTAGTAGCAGTATTAGATGAAAATAGATTAAACTCTCTAAGATAGCAATGCATGCTTTTATTGATATTTAAAATAAGAATATGTGAAAATGTGTCTTTAGAAGGAAAGCAAAAAGAGTGACGAAACCGTGTGTGAGATAGATTAACTGTTCATAATGAAGCACTGTAACTCTTAGGTTGATAAAGCGATTGATTTTTCAATAAATCTTTCTCTGGCGCTGATTCTCTCATTTAAAGGCATTCAATTTATTCCATTAATCGTATTCTTGAACAACAACTGAGACAGCCTAAATGCACAAGCTTAACCTAAAAATTATTATTTTCTTAAATAAAGGATACTGAATTTATGAAGCCGCGTGTGTAAATGTGTTACCAAGGTTTTAGACAAATCTCATTCAGTTGGCTCTTTCTAAAGGTCAAATGACGCAAGATAAATTCCTTAAAATTAGGATTACAAAAAACAAACCTCTTGAGAGTTTGTCATCATTTTCCAAGACATATGAACTACTCTGCAGTGACATTTGGATGCCGTCCAGAGCCGTTCGTGCCAAAACTGGAGTGGATTCTGATAGGCTGCAGCTGCCCTGAACAATATTGAAAGGTTTGAGTGGCAGCGGCGAATCCAAACTAGCCTGAAAAGTCAAGCTGGGTATTAAAAACCCATTGAGTTTGACCTCAAAGGCTGTTTTTGGATCTGGACGACTGTCATGTGACACGCCGTTTGGAGAAGCACAAAAACACGTGACCCTACTGAGGTCGTTTCAGCACATATGTGAAAATACACGGTCGTATATTGTCCAATTTGCAGTTCTTCCCCTGCACTGGTGATGCATTATATATTTCTCAGCTACTCCAGGCTTCTCAGTACCGTATCATCCGGATGACAGTTTCTGCCGAGCGTTCAACGGGTTCCAAACAACACAGATCTAAATACTTTGATTCTGCAAAATCCTACAGCTCTGCCATAAACAAACATCGTAATGTTATAATGAGCTACCGCATTGTCCTTTTCAAAGCGTTTCCCATTTTAGTTTCATAGCAGGAGGGCAAGACAGCTAATAACACACAGGCACAGCAGAAACGCTCTTCCCCTCGACATTTACAGTCTTGCGGAGCGAGTTTGATCGACCATCTGGCCTCTGAGAAGTGCGTTGTAAAAACAGTGAAATCAATGGAGGCATGTCTACTGTGGATGCCCACCATTACACAAGCCGTGTTGATGGTGTAACACTTAAGCTAGCTCACGGCGAGCGGACACGCAAACAGCGTCCCCTCTGCAACCTGCCTGCTCTCTTTGGACACAAGCCTCTCTAATGAATTTCCGTGCTATGATGTTTGTGATGTGGCAAATAAAACCTCACACATGCCCACGGGGGAACAGTAAGCCCTCTGGTGGTACCACCAAATGCTTGTACACATATAATGATTTCAGTTATTCCTCTGCGCAAATTTTGTGCAAGAAAAAAGCACAGGCGATATTTATTTATGCACTCCCACAAAGTCATGCATTTTGAAAATCACATTTACAGGATACTTTAGAAGTATCCCCTGCACACTGATCAAAAAGGATACAACATTTCAATTGCGTCGTGTCTGTTTAAGAGATTTTTTTTTTATTATTATTTTAAAAGCAGATTTTGCAGAGATCTGTCATATTTGTTTCCTTTCATATGTGCAGTGGAAATATTATAGCAGCTTTTGAGAAAACATCCCCGTTTACACTGCCGCAAACAAAAAAAAAACAAAACAAAAAAAACAGATCTGAGCTGTCAAAAATCACAAATCTCAAGCACAATGTCATTGAACTCACAGTCATCAATCACATCCGTAGTGGGGGAGAACCAGAACATAAAGTACTAAAGAGTCCTCAGAATAGGGTGTATTATTTTAAGGAATAAAAAGGCTGAAAATGGAGGTTGATATCAAAGTAAATCTTTTAGACTAAATTTAGCCTAGTTGGAGAAAAAAAAATCATAAATTCATTTAGGGCAAAAGTAAAATGGAATTAAGTAAAAATGCAACTACATCAAACAAAAGTCAAACCTTGAGTATAAATGGAGCATCTTAGTATGATGTTTAAATTATGATTAAATTCTGTTTTAATGGCATAGATGCAACACTGTTTCTTTTGTTGTTGTTGTAGTTGGGGAACTTGAAGGCTGTGCTTGGACATGTTAATGCCTCATAATGACATTTAGAGCCATTTTTCTTCATGGCATCGAACCACTTGTCAAAAGTGATCTGCCTTCAGACAAAACTGTATTGATCTTTATTGGGCTCCTGTCTCCAGGCGGCACACATATTTCAGCTTCTCAGACCGAGAAAAATCTTTCTTTGTCAGATTGCATGAGTGCCCTATTTTTGACCGTACCGTACGAGAACCTTCAGTCTGGCTACACGGTGCGTAAAGGTGAAGTTTCCAGGCAAACTTCTGCGCAACGTTTCCCAGATCACCTGTTATTACGGTGAACTTGTGTTTCAGGCGGATTTTAAAAGAAACACCGCAATTCCCGCGTTCTCTCCAAATGTTATTCGTTTCTAACGTGCTACAATTTTACAAGAAAAAAAATCTTAGAGGTTGCAAATGTTTGTGAGATACACGGATTTGATGCAGCACCATCTGTTCCTCAAACGCGCGGCGTGCTGATGGACGCGCAACTACATTTCCAGCGCTTAAACAGCTCCGTGCAAGACATTTAGTCTCATTTTCCACAGAGTTGTTAAATGCAAAATGTAAACTAACAGCAGCTGGAACCAAACAACAAGCACAAGCACTTTCAACACTCACTAAAAACATTCGTTTGTTCAGTTTAAGAGTCGGTATCCATTACGCACTCTCTTACCTATCCGTATGACATGGGGCATCCCGACAGAGCTGTGAATCCAGAAGAGAGACACTATAATCGCGCTCCAGTATTCCACATATTCCCTTCTGTTCTTCATGACTGGAAAACACTGGGATCAATCCAAGGAGCTCTCCAAAAACTGCTCATCAAATTTTAAATGGCTGGGAGTCATATGAGGATTGGACTGACTGCGACAGATTTGCTCTCATTGTAGTTGGTTTGAACACGAGCTCGCTGTATTAATTATTTTATTTATTAATTTGGGCGAGTGAGTGAGTGAGTGCGCGCGCTCGGCTCTCAGACGAAGCTCCGGATCGGTGCGCGTCTCCACCTGCGAGTGCTGAGCTGCTGAAATCAGCCTGCAGGAGTCCCTGTATCCCCTCTGTATCTCCTCCTACCGCTGATGCCGCAACAACCGGGCTGGAGTCCCGCGTCAGTGAGGATTGGGGACTAACGCTTCACGTTACGCCGTCCGCGTTGCTTGGTTCGCAAATTGCGCGTTACTACAAATGCAATGGCGTTAAGAACCGCCAGGCATATGCAGGGTCACTGTGATGTGCACTGACAATTCTCGATTATATAGCCTATACAGCAGGATCCAAAAGTATCAGACCATGGATCTTTTGAATTTAAACTTCAATATAAAAAAAGTTTTAGGATTTTGAAAATGTAAATCAAACAATCAAACATAAAACGTTATGATGCGAATTTAAGATGACATAATTCCGATTTCGCACTATTTCTAAGGCACTTATTAAGTGAAGGCGTGTTTGTGATATTATCCATGTGCACTTTTTTGTATAAAAGGTCAGGTGTGTAAATGTTTTTTTTTATTTTATTTTATTTTTATTTATTTTTTTACAATACGGATTTGTAATGAAGCAAGATCATGCTGGATAACGTGGATCATCATGGAGTGCTGCTGTTGTTTACAACAAATGAGCTACACACAAACAAGTAAATAAATACATGAAGAACTTGTTCTTCAATTCAGCATTTTTATAATTATTACAAAAATGTAGATGTGTATATATATATATATATATATATATATATATATATATATATATATATATATATATATATAATTAGATACCATATATTAGATAAAATTAGATATCAATTAAGATTAATTTATTTAGTTTTAGTCATTCATGCCATTTGTATTATGCACTCTCTAAAATGCAAACACTGGCAATTTATTTAGAAATATTGTAAAGGTTATTTACATAGTTATATATTTATTGTTTGTAAAGAATGTTGGTAGCCTCCGAGTTGGTGGTAGCCATTGGCTTCCGTAGTGTTCTAGACTATGGAAGTTAATGGCTACCAGCATCTAAGAATGGATTTACTGAATTCTGTGATATTAGTTGGTTTGTATCATTCTGAACATTTAAACTCACAAATCAACACAAGCATATTCATGTTGCAGTGTTCAAATGTGACAGTGTAACATGAACGTGGTAGTGTAAAGTTTGAATCCAGATGATTTTCTTGACAGTGTCAGCAGGGCTGATGATAATACTATACACCATTTTCTGCACAGATCCGTGCTTGAGTGTCCTCTTAAGTGCAGGGCTGCATGTGAAACAAATATTTGCATGAGTAGAGGGGCTTTGTTTTTATGCTGAACTCAACAGCGACGATGAGGAGCGTAGAAAACCTTGGCATTTGAAAAACAGCTCTTTTAACCCAATGTGTTGAGTTAACTTCATTTGATAGAGTTTCATAAAAACCTGATTAAATGATGGTCTTCGTAATTGCCTCTGGTGTTCACA
Organism: Carassius carassius; assembly: GCF_963082965.1. Taxonomy (NCBI): domain Eukaryota; kingdom Metazoa; phylum Chordata; class Actinopteri; order Cypriniformes; family Cyprinidae; genus Carassius; species Carassius carassius. Next base: position 4,235,754 of record NC_081769.1, on the reverse strand, counting down.
TTTTGCACGAAACGTTTAGCAGTGATACCATCGCCTGTGTGCCACCTGAGGCTAGTGCAATATTATTACGCAAATGATCTGTAAGATGCCCTAAAATACCTATTTAATATCTATTAGTATCTTTCATATATGCCTTAACTAAAAATGAGATGTAATATTGTGACTTAGCTTGACTTCTCCCAGTCTATCTAAATTACATTTAAATTGCCTAACAGAAAGAAAGAAAGAAAAAATAAAGAAAAAGTAATTATAATAGGACACGATTAAGCTGCATCAACATAAAACACTTTTAGAGTGACAAACGCATACAACTAAAATGAAACACAATAAACTAAATGACATAAAGAACTTAAAGCTAATAAATTAATAAATAAGTTGATTTTTGACACATGGAAAGTCATGCAAAGACTTCTGGGAATGCCACCTTCTTTATACATACATTGTTAAAGCCTGTTATTGTTACCTTAAAGAGCCTTTCTACCTAGTTTTGTTGGTATAAATTATTGTTAATATACAGTTGGTTGGTTCAGTGATGTTAAATACTGTTTGACTTGAATAAAGCCAGATAATATAAATGATAAGCCATAGTAATCATTTTAGGTTACTTTTTTTTTTTTCTTGTGTATTAGATTGGAAACACACACACACACACACACACACACTGGGAGAAATAAACTGACAGAGGATTAGAATGCCTATTAATTATAGCTAACTTGTCTGCAGCTTAAATATTACTTAAAAAATACTGAACTAATAATAGCTTATTACACAATTCTTATTCTTATTCTTATTAATATCTATATTCATTAAATTACATTGTGTTTACTGTGACACAACTTTCCGGTGATATGATCCATGTTTCTAGTATTAACTCCATTCCCTGTCACTATAGTTGCATGATTTACAGCTATATTGAGAATATAAAAGAAGCTTGACTTGGCTTATTCATTCATTGCCTACAGACAGTAAAGCTGGCTACTTGTGAGCTTCTGAACAGGACGATTTAAGATTTAATGTGTTAGTTGACAATCCCCAGCACAGGCTGTGTGAACGTAACCTGCATGCTTTGTGAATAACAAAGGTATTAGACAGGCGTTGATGTCTTTAAAACCCAGCTAAAACTAATCAGCTTGCTTGAGACAAAGATTAATTCTAGGTGACGCCCCGGTGGAACGAAGAAATACGGCAAACCATTAAAATGATGGAGAAAGATAGGCGGCTACAAAGGAAGAAGCTGTTGACAGAGAACGCCACTTATGCTCTTTATTTGTGCCACTTGATCTGTGTCAGTGAGTACATTAGGCCCACATAACTGCTCATTGTGCTTATCTGTCTTTCCATTTCTCATGTTTTATGTGATGCCGTCAGATGCACGCCGCAGGTGAATCATGAAGGTTTCTGCGCAGAATACCTGTAGCCCTTCCCCCAACACCATAGACTATACCTCTGAGTAATAAAACTGAATAAGTGTATTTATTCCCGTCTGTGACATGAGCAGTTCATTATGTCATGATGCATTCCTAATAGTACGTGTTCGGTCTTTTATAGTGCAGAGTGCATTCATCTGGCCATCTGTTGGGAGGAACAAGATGGATCATGACAACAGAGGGTCTCCCTTATTACAATGTATGAAGAACATTTTATTGCACAACGGTTGCTCTTTCATTGCTCAAGAGATTTCAAATTATGTGTCATTTAAGTATCAACCTTGTCTGATTTGACTTTCCTGAAGTTCCTTAGCGAAATGAGACAGCAGGTGACATATATAGCTATAAAATTAATGTGTATGCATCAGCATACTCAGATACCCAGCATGGCTCAGATGATTTGGCGAATAATTTTTAAGGCAAGAATGGCAATACTGGCTTACTTGGCCTATTAGGCAATTTATTTTTATTTTTTTTACAGTAGGGTAGTTATTTATAAATTATGTCTGTTAGTTTAGTTTACATTTATTTATTTGTAAACTTGCAGCTGAACTTAGCAATCAGTGATAACCTTTTTCTTTTCTTTTTTTATCAGTTGAAATACACCCTTTTGAATTTATAGTAAAGACTGGAAGTTGTGTTGGCCAGAAATAGACAAAAATATATATTAAAATTAAAAATAAATAATTAAATACTACAACAATGTTTCTGGTTTTACGAGATGGCAAATTGTTGCCTGCATATTTTACACTATATATATTTCAATGAGTGATATAATGTGAATAAACCTGTATTTACTCACTCTCAGACCATTCAAGATGTGGATGTAAAGTTTGTTTCTTTTTTATAACATCAGAGCAGATTTGGAGAAATTGAGCTCCACATCACTAGCTCACCAATGGATCATCTGCAGTAAATGGGTGCCGTCAGAATGAGAGTCCAAACAACAGATAAAAAAATGTAAATAAAATAGAAAAAAAAAAATAAAACAATAATCCAGATGTAATTACCGCTCCAGGCCATCAATAATGTAAATTAAAATACCAGTCCAATACATGGTAATTCTGGTAAGTTATATTTGTTAAACCATAAATCTGACATAAATCTATCTTTATTAAACCTTATGAAATTTTTCACTATATAAGATAACTTTTCAGTTAAACTATTTGTTTTTAATGTAGCCATTTTACAGCCTTTTTCTATAAGATTACAGAATGGAAAAAGCAGCTTTGACATTTTAATAACAACATCTTTGTGTTTCAATGTGGAGAAAAGAAAAAGCATACAAGTCTGGACTGACATGAGGTGGGTAGATGTTGACAGAATTTTAGGTGATTTAAAAAAATAAAATACAAAATGTAATACAAAACACATTTAGAAGGGCTACTCACCCAAATTGGAGATGTGAATTTGGCACAGTAGTTTAGACAAACATGATGAATGAGCACGACACTGTTTTAAGGCATACTTGATTTGAATGTGACATTAAAAATCCATTTACCATAATTAGTGCTTTTAACTGTATAGATATCTTAAATGACCTCAAGCATGTTATTTTATATTTATTTTTTAAGTTGCTGTCAAACTGTTTGTATCATTGAAACTCTCTGCAGCCGCTGGAGTTGACTGTCAATGCATATTCATGTCTCCAGACCCAGATTTATAACTGCCTGGCACAATATACGTAAGGGCTATCAATGTGAGTTATGTCCCCAATGCTCGCACATTATCAAGATTCATTGACTGCCACTTTCAGAAATACAAAATGTACACTGCTTTGGCAAACAAAATGTTGTGCGAAGGAGCTTGGCCCCTCTGTCAGGAGGCCTGTGTCTGGACTGTTCATTAGCCTGAGCGATAAATGGAGCTGATCAATGATTCTGATCAGTAATTTTGGCAGACAGATGCCAGACGGCATGAGAGGGAGGGACAAAAGGAGAAATATGCCATTATCATCATTTAGCTTTCTTCTACGAATATTTTTTCCTCCCATGAAAGCATCATCCCACTAGAGCAGATATTATTAAACATATGCTATGTCATATTTGTGAGACCCGTGAAACTATTATAGAGGAGAAATGATCATTTATAGTGCTTCTACCCATTCTGTCAATAGTCTGTGGCACATTGTTTGGTCCCAGTTCTAATAACGTCCTTTAACAAGAACTATTGCCACTTCTAATTTATCAGTGGTTTAGAGCTTTTGTATGTACTGGCAATATTACTGTGCTAGTTTAAAAGGGTCACACCATGAACACGTTTTTTTTTTTTTTTTGTCTGGAACAAAAGTAGTGATAATTTAGATTTTGGTTACTATTTTTCACTGCTGTTACTTTAAGATTTCTACGTAGCTTCGCTCGTTGCATGTGAAATGACATGCAATGCTTCAGGCTGCTGGTTTGTTGTCATGTCCAATATAGTTGGAAAAGCACAACAGTTGTTGGACTTTGTCCATGTGTTACTGTTATGTAACTGTAATAATATTTAATTAATTTGGGGTTTGAAATATCTTGCTTCACTATTATTTTATCGCTGGTGAGTCATATGTACCCCCTTCCCTTTTTTTTTAAATAAATTTGATTTATTGCGGAACTTCTGACGTGTTTCAGTTTAAGATGTATTAAGTGACTTGAGCAGTTAAAGTCACCTCAAAGTCTGCAGTGATTAGAGATATGTGTATATGATGATAATCACAGTGTGTGCTGGTTAATGGCTCAGAGAGCTCACTACTCTCTTTGTAAAGCCTGAAACACTGACAAGTTCCACTTAGTTGACCGGATTGATCAGCAGGCATCATTTCGTTCTCGAGAGACCACAGCAGAATGGAGAGGTGATCAATTCTTGATAGGTGTCCTGAAGTTTCTGCATGAACTCCCATCCTGTCATCGGCTAGCAGGAGAGATGGCCGCAAACTTGTGAGTTTGTTCATAATTGTTTGGAGGAACAGTGGCACTCGTATTGAGCATACAAAAAGAGTCTAGTGAAACATTTTTTTTCTCATTGATTTTCATTTGCTCCTTTAGAAAAAATATAAAAGACTTCTCCACCCAACTGAAGATAATGTCAGAATAGAATGCCTCTCCACAAGAAAAGACTAAAATGAGCCAGTCTTTTATATTTAATGTGGCTGTGAATAGAGTGTCATTCTCTGGCCTGCTTTTGAAAGAATAATTGCTTTTGTGGTGCTGTGCTGAGTGTTTTGTGTACCCTCCACCTTATTTATTTTTTATTTTTATTTTTTTAACAATGTGCAGTACTTTCAGTCAACTCTAATAGAAGTTTACTTGAAATAATTTCTGAAAAACAAACTAGCGCAGTGAAATGGTCGACGAAAGATCGTTTGCATTTCATTTGTACTACATTAATCATTTAAAAAATCAGAATCACAAACACAGTCACAACTATGTGGAATGCATTGTACTTTAAGGTTGTGTTTTTATGGGTAATCATAGTGTAGAATTTTCTTTAGTTCAAAATATATTACGCAACCCTTAATGTTATAAGCTGTTCTCATGATAGGCAAACTTGTTTTTGTTTGTTTGTTTGTTTGTTTTTTTTGGAGCAATAACTATTTTGAAAATGTATAATAGTCTTATACATTATTTAATATTATCTGTGAATCAAAGCTCTCAAGAAGTAATTTTGATCACAGTAAATTCAAAAATGATCATAATGAGAAAATCAATATGATTACCATATTACCATGCTTTTAATTTAGAGTTGTGATAAAAAAAAAAAGTGAAAGTGTAAAAAAGTGAAAGTAACATACAGCCAAGTATGGTGACCCATACTCAGAAATTGTGCTCCCCATCCAAAGTGCGCACACACACACACACACACACACACACACACTCACACGGAGCAGTGGGCAGCCATTTATGCTGCAGCGCTCTGGGAGCAGTTGGAGGTTCAGTGCCTTGCTCAAGGGCATCTCAGTCATGGTATTGACAGTCCAAGACTCAAACCCATAACCTTAGGGTTAGGAGTAAAACTCTCTAACAACTAGGCCACGACTTATTACAGTAATAAGAATCATCAACTTGAGGAATGATAAATTACAACAAGGAGAAAATGGCTGCTTAAAAATGATCATAATTTTAATGGTAATTTCTTTTTTTTTTAAATACTATGGATATTTTACTATGGTTATTTTAAGTTTTACTCTGTACCATTTTTGGAAGTGAATAAGAAGTCATCTAATTTACAGTAAAAAAATAAATAAATCAAATCAAATATATTGAAAGAATGATTAAAATTATCTTTGTGGCAGCTCATATTAGATGGTTTATTATTAATTTAATTGCATTTTATTGCATTTAATTTTATTTATTTATTTATTTATTTTAACTCTTATGAATGTTGAAATAATGTTTATTGCATTATTGTAGTGTCATGCATGTTACCCTGATGGTGTTTTAACCTTCTAATATAATATTTACCTCAGCTTAAAGTGCCCCTATTATGCCATTTATAAGGTTGCTAATATTGTTTTATGAATCTGTTAAAACAGGTTTACATGCTTTCAAGGTCAAAAAACACATTGGTTTTCTCAGAAATTGGATTTTATTTTACCTCATTTCTAAATGATTCATAAACTACTCGTGCAAAGCAGTTCACAGAATCAGTCTCTTTAAACCCCTCCTTTCCATGAGCCCTCACTGCTGTGATTGGTCAGATGTGGTCAGCAGTCCTTTGTGATTGGTCCAGAGCCGTAGCTCTGGATTGGTCTATCATGTACAGCGCGTGTCGGAAATGAAACACTCATTGTCATGATGGAATGACAGCCCTGGAGACTTGTCAATACATAGAAAACAATCTTATGAATATAGGTTTTATTTTTCTTTATGGCAAACATTTTGGGTGGTTTCTTTTGATTCCTGCGTAAAATATGAACTGAACATATATCTATTCACCCTGGACATGGAATTGTCTGTGCTTTCAAACAGGTCATCTATTTTTATTTTGCCAGAAATATAAACTTTTCTGAGTTTACTCCTTTCAGCAGTTGAGTGTCTGCTTTAGTGAGCTATACTATTGTCCCTGTGTGGCAGTTATCTCCTGTTGCTCTAATGTCCTTGCAGCGTTAGCAGTTAGAAACAGATGATTAAGTGTCTATTTACTCACCTATGGTTTACGAGAGCAATGTTGCCACTTTTCCCAATGCTGACAGATTAGACGTGGACTGTGGCCTCGTACCACAGCACTCAAGGCAAACTGATGTCTCAGCCGGTACATGAGGAATCGTCCTAATTTTCACATTGATCATTGTGTTAGCCTCAGCGCTGGCCCTTTCCAGCCAACCGCGAGAGATGGCAGATTCATCCCCACTGCTGGAATTCAATGAGAGGACTCAGGTTAAGAAAGATTGTTAAGGTGCAGGTTAAGAGACCAGGCTCTGTTTATCAGCGGCTCAGGGATGAAACTGTAATAATGAGGCCTGAATACTCACGAGTGCTTTATTGGCTGGCTTGACGTTATTTGAACAAGAGCAGCAGTACTAGAGGATAAATCAATAGCGCTGAGAGAAGAAGGACCCCACGGCGTTGACTCAAAGGACACACTGCAACAGATACCCGATCACTGCTTCTATGGATTCTGCACTGTTTGGCCATTAGTCTGGGATAATACTCTCTCATGTGGGTGGGATACCCAAATGGATCTTAATGTAAAAGCAGAAATCCTAAACTCTTTAAAGCCTTGTTATATTAATGGTGACGTTCCTTTTTGCTCTTCACTTGGGGTAAAAAGAAGCTGGAAATACCTGAGCAGTGGTTTCCTGTTAGCAAACAGTTTGTGCTGCTGAGAAGAGCATCTAGTGAGCATTTACCTTTGGGCCATTAATTTAAACAACAGCATTTTGGGAGCCTGAAAATGCAAACTTTTAAGAACGGATTTCATACATACAGTAGTGTTATGACTTTAATTAAAAACAGCTGAAACGTTCTTGGAAATGCTTATTTTGGGAGTATTTGGTGCATATTAATTCAATATAGAACTTTCAATAAATGTGATTTTGTTGTGTGTTCATTTTAATTTGATATTTAATCAAGAAACCAATGCACCCTTCCAGCATGTATTCTTTCTGTTGTTCAACAGCATGAGATTCAAACCCTTTCAGGCTTTACAGTCACAAAAATAGATCTGACTGCTATCAATATGGCTATCTGGCTATCTATCTATCTATTATGCAACTGCATAAGTTATAAAGGATTGTAGAGTGGTTTACAGAAACTAAAAGATTATTACTTAAATATTAATTTCCTTGTAGTCAAGCATGCACTGTAATCTTGAATAAAGTAGTAATATTCCAAACATTTAAGAACAATTAACTTCATGTAGATATATGTTTGGTCATATGTGCCATCTCTAATAAGGAAAAACAAATCACATATTATTATTATTATTATTATTATAGTGAAGGTCATCCCTGATCATGGGGACCTTCCAAACTATGTAATTTAACACACAAAAAGAAGAAGATGAAAAAGAAACTTTAAAAAGTTACTTAAAGAAGGGTTTTTTATTTATGTTGCATCCTTACACCTTACAATAAAGTTTCATTTCTAAAACATCTCAGGTTACTTATGTAACCATGGTTCCCTGAGTAGGGAACAAGACATTGCGTCCTCTAGGGGTCGCTATGGAGAATGCCTCATAGTGACCCATGTCTGAAGCATACATTGAAAAACATCAACAACACATTGGCCGGCGACAGCCCATGCTTTCACTACTGGTGCGACTATAGTATAAATAGATGCCGGGAGAACATGTCATCCACTTCTTTGTCTGAAGCTTGCGTCCGAAGCATGGCAGGAAGCTAAAAGATGCAGTGTCTTGTTCCCTACTGAGGGAACCATGGTTACATAAGTTAGCTGAGACATTACATTTCAAGGGAACTTCAAACTGTGTCGTCTAGGGGACGCTATGGGGAACAGTATACCCATGCCACCATGCTGAGGGGAGTGCAGCCCAGAACCATGGTGAGCACTAAGTACCAAGGGGTGTTGCCCCTAGGACGTTAAGCATCTGTCAGTGACATTATCACTTATGGCCAAAGGCCTAGGGTACATACCCAAACTTACCTATTAGGGCCAGACTCCTGGGCCTGGGGTAGAGCTCAAGGCTTGGAATCAAGAATAGACTCCTTTAAGGTGATACGACCGAGAGCCTAGCACCATACTAAGTATTGGCTTGTCACAAAGTGTCTGCCCCTGCTCTCACATAAGTTTGCTGACGGAAATGTATCAACAGATCCCTAGTAGCAACACCCTGTTTAAATAGGTATCCTGGGGATACATAGGTGGAGTGGCACCCAAGATGAATGGGGATTTTACCAGCTCAAGAAAGGGCATGAAGCAACCGCAAAAAGCCTTCACCATATATGATTTTAGAAAAGAATGTAGAGTACTAGCGTGCAAACTTACCACAGTGTGAATTTTAGAAAGTGCACAAAGACTTCACATGCACACTTACCATAACATAGATTTTAGGATACTGTTCTAAAGGACTCTTGTGACACTCTGAAAGTGCAGCTCATAGATGGAATGGTCCATCCCAAAACTTATATGTTTGAGAGTCACCAACTCGATTTAAGGTAAAAATGCTGGAGTGGCTAGCAGTAAATATCTAGCTGAAGGGGCAAAAACCTAGCTCTCAACTGAGAGGGGAGCTCGACCTACCGCTGCTCTGGGAAAACAGAGAACTCAACCCTCATGTGAGAGGATAACTCTGAATTCAAAAAGGGAATAGTTGACTCTCAAACACTGGTAATACTACCACGAGAATATGCCAAGCAAGGAAGCCAACTCCTCAGAAGGGGAGAGAACTCGAGCGCTCCAGAGGAGGCACCATGCTCACAATAACCTTCAATGATGAGGGGAGAGATGCTTCAAAGCATGTTAATAGACACACTGGTTGAGTGGAGCCCAAGCTACCGGGGTCTAACCAACTCAGAGAAAGGGAATGAAGCTAATATGCCTAACCCTTACCGTACAGGATTTCAGAAAGTCTTGTGTGCACACATACCACTTATGTGGATTTTACAAAGTTCGAAATGTGCTCAGCGTGCACACTTACCACTTATGTGGATTTTAGAAAGTGTGCAAAGTGTTCAATATGCACACTTACCACCACATGGATTTCAGAAAGTACACAGAGCTTATCATGTGTAATTAAAGCTTCCCAAGCATCTCCCAGATACTCAGAGGTACTGAACCAAATGGGAGAGGCAAGCTCAAATACAATCCTCTAAGGCGAGGGGAGCAAAGCCTGAGACAGCCTTTCACAAGAAGCTTCTCGCACATGCCACCTATACTTCCCGCTCTCTGCCTCAGCCAGAGGGGATATCCTGGTGACCAGAAAGCCACTCAGGGCGACCTATTCGGACATCCAGGAAATTTTGCAGTGCCGTGCCAGGGGCCTGATAATCAAGAAGGCTTGGGCAGAAGCCTATGACCTGGCCGTATGATCCAAGAAGCATGAAGCCAGAACCAGGGCTATCATACCGGCTGGACACAATATTGACAAGTTGAGTAACACTGCAAGTCGAGCACCCAGTTTCTAAATCTAAGGGGGTGCTCACAGAGGACCTACTTTAGAAAGGACAGAATCCCACAGGTCCCAGAAAAACACAGCAAAGAAATCTCACAGAAGGATTATGCACACATAACCACCAGCATATTAATACATACATACATATATAGAGTTTGGAAACTACCGGCGACATCAGCAACCAATGACATCCTGATCGGCTGTAAAAAACAACAGTTGTTGATGACAGACAAATCATAAAAGCTGTGAAAATGAACCCTAAAATACATGTCTGTAAAATCACCAAAAACCTCCAGAAAGCTGGGGTGATGCTCTTTCAATCTACAGTCTGCAGTAGAATTTTTGATTACATTATTTTAAATGAGTCCACCCCCCCCCCCCCCCCCTCCAAGATTACTGTTATAAACATGAGCTGCATCTAAAAGGCAAAGGGGGAGGTGTTGCTTCAATTTATAACAACGTTTTCAGGATTTCTCAGAGGGAAGGCTTCAAGTTTAACTCATTTGAAGTAATGGTGCTTCATTTAACATTATCCAGAGAAACAAATGTTAATGATAAATCCCCTGTTATGTTTGTACTGGCTACTGTATACAGGCCACCAGGGCACCATACAGACTTTATTAAAGAGTTTGGTGATTTTACATCCGAGTTAGTTCTGACAGCAGATAAAGTTTTAATAGTTGGTGATTTTAATATCCATGTTGATAATGAAAATGATGCATTGGGATCAGCATTTATAGACATTCTGAACTCTATTGGGGTTAGACAACACGTTTCAGGACCTACTCATTGTCGAAATCATACTCTAGATTTAATACTGTCACATGGAATTGATGTTGATAGTGTTGAAATTATGCAGCCAAGTGATGATATCTCAGATCATTATTTAGTTTTGTGCAAACTTCATATAGCCAAAATTGTAAATTCTACTTCTTGTTACAAGTATGGAAGAACCATCACTTCTACCACAAAAGATTGCTTTTTAATTTATCTTCCTGATGTATCCAAATTCCTTAACATATCCAAAACCATTCTTTTCTTTTAAAAATAACAGTATGTGGTTTGTCAATGTTGATGCTTAGCCTAAATAATTTGATTGGGAGTGTCCCCTCCTGTGACCCATGATTTGTCTGTATGCGTATTCAGAGCCAGTGAGCAACAGAATTTCATAATAATAAAAAACTGTGTTAACGCATGATAAAATAATTGTCTGCATTAATTAGTTAATACATTAACTTGCCCAGCCCTAATAGAATAGAACCAACCAAACAGCAGAGCGCATCCAACTCACTCAAGAGTTGAACGTGCTTGCTCTACACCACAAACACACACACCCACAGCACACGAGCCATGTGAACTGCAGGTATCAAAGCAAAGAGAAACATGCATTTCTAAATGCTCTACGCTTCAAACAAATCAGTTAATGAATACGAACAAGAAGATGACATGTTCTCCAGGCCTCTATTTATACTAAAGTCACAGTGCTAGTGACACCATGGGCTGTCCCCGGCCAACGTGTTGTTGGTGTTTTTTCAGACAAGGGTTACGACGAGGCATTCCCTATAGCAACCCCTAGATTATGCAGTTTAAAGTTCCCTTGAAAGGGAACTATAGTTAAACTGAAAATAAACACAATTACAGCATTTATTATTTTTTCAGTCCGGCGCCGTTCACATTTTCCTGTCCAGCGCCACGTCGTTTAATTAGCAAATGCATTTGCCCCCATTTGTGTGGCCATGGGCATGCTGGTCTAAAAAAGAGGTGTGTTCAGGCGCATTGCTGGCGCATTGCTATTTTAAGAAGCTGAAAATAGACTGCACCATAGACCAACTCAAACCTGGTCTAAAGTCTGGCGCAATGTTTTTTCTGTGTGCCTACATGAAATGCCTACATGTCATAATGGATAGTCATCGCATGTATCAGAATTATGCTATCTATTTGCTCACACATGAGGAGCTTCGTTCTGATGCGTTCTGTCTTTGCGCTTGCCAAATTCCACTGTGTAAATAGCAAATCTGTCATGGCACGAGCGCAACTGGCTCTTAAAGGGAATGGAAGATGAGACTCCAATTGTTTTATTGCACATTACGCCCAAAAAACACCAATTACTCATTAAGAGAATAGGGACAACCCGTTTAGACCATGCGCCTTATATTTGTTAATCCTTTACCTGTTACGTGTATACGTCACTGGGTAACATTACACATTTGCATAATCCCCGCCTGCCAGCGAAATATGAACAGAGTCTGACCTGACTGCAAACACTCCTGCTTTTAGTTTATTAACATGATGATGAGAAGACGCTGTGTTCAAGGATACCACAGAAAAAAAACAATTTAAACCTTTTGTTGCGTGCATGTCATTTTAACAAGGACTGCTTCTCTAATCTTGTTTTTTTTTTTTTTTATCTTCTTGGCCTCTAATCTTCTTTCTTAATTTGGACTAACAAGCTCTCTGAACCACGACCTGTAAGTCCGATAGATGCGTTGTGTACATTTTCAATTGAGTGCTCAAAAGAAACGTTTTTGTGCTAATGTGTGATGTATACCTAGAGCAGCTTTAGGTTTCTAAAGCACATTATCACCATGTTACTGAAGTAGTTGTGATAATTCGCTGTGAACCTATTATTTCCTAAGAATGTGTTGATTATTGTAGACTGACGTTGTTCTAATTACTTTGTAGTGTAGCACACAGTCTTTATAATCATTGTGAAATTCCTGTTTATTTTGCTGCACCGACAGTTATAGGGTTAATGCGGGAAAGATGAGGGAGTTAGTGAAGGCTGATGCTCCTGTGATACAGCTGTTCTGTGTTCTAATTGAAAGTTAAGACAGAGCATCTTTTGTCTGTCATTCTTCTAACGTTACAGTAGACATATTTTGGTTTAGAAACTGTATTATCAGTTTGTATTATCAAAACTGTATTACTGTATATTTAATCAGTTAATCATGTTAGCAATTGGCTAACGTATATCCATCAAGTGTTCACAGTTTAGCAGCTAAACTTTAGCTGTGTGCATGATTCGCTTGCACAAGTGTTTTGGTATTTTATGTCATTATTATAAGAACAGATTATAGCACTATATTGTTTTAAAGGTGCTGTGTCATTGGTAGCACTCGCTAACTGGCTCAAGGACTCCTCTCTGTACCAATCACAACAGGCTTGACTAGCTGACCAATCAAAGCAGAGTAGTCTTGTGGAAGGGAGGGGTTTGCTCCGAAATTGCTTGGAACGAGTCATTTCTTAATCACTGGCAAATTGCTCTGATATTAATTGTATATTCTGAGAAAATTACAATATTTTCTGACCTTAAATGCATTTAAACCTGTTGTAGGGCACTCCAGCACAATATTAGGACACTGTAAAATACCATATGACCTGCTCTTTAATTGTGATCAGTTTAAATATTTCACCCATAGCATTAAGATATATATGAAGAATAAATGACCCGTATCACAATTTCCTGCATTAGTAGCCTTGTACATATGTACTTAGTGTAAAGGCACTGCTAGGCTGGCCAAGAAAGGGCAACTTATCAGGGAGGCATCAAGTGGCCAAACCACCTGATGTCGCTGTGAGAGAAAGAGATGGGAACCTAGCTCGACCAAAGTGATTATTAGCCCAGGGCCAAAGCACCTAGCTCTCAAAACTAGAGAGAAAGACACACATAATCTGCCTGGACTGGCGAGCACTTCATGGAATCCTGTTCTCATTTGCTCTTGGATTCACCGTTACCTGACTTGGATGTTGACCAACATCTTTGTCTGTTAAATTCTGCCTGGCTGGATACTCTAAATGTCACTACAACGCTCAAGCCTTATAAGCCTAAACCTAAATCAGAACCGTGGCTCAATCCTGAGATTCGACTTTTAAGACAATCTTGTAGAAAGGCCAAACGTAAATGGAAAACATCTCAGGTTACACATGTAACCATGGTTCCTTGTGAGAACGAGACACTGCTTCGAACGCTATGGGGAACACCCTATTTGTGACCACGCTCTGAATCACATGTGTAATCAGCCAAATGGAAAAGCAAGACATCACAGGCGGGTGACAGAGCGTTAGCCTCTGGGAATGAAGCAAGCCCTGGCAGGGGTGCCGGGAATATTGCTTGGAGTACAGCATCTCGTTCCCTCGAGGAACCATGGTTACATGCGTAACCTGAGAAGTTCCTCTTCAGGAACTCAAGCTGCATCGTACGCTATGGAGAACGAGATGCCCACACCACCATACTTCCAAGTCCCTACCTAGTGTGTATCCAAAGAGCACATCTGAGGTGAGAGAACCGAAAAGCCTGGTGTGGCTCGCATATAAAGGCCATAGAACCTCACAAAGGAGGAGGGCGTGGACCATCCCGCAGTGTTGCAGATGTCCTGTATCGACACACCTGCTAAGAAGACCCTTGAGGCTGCCATACCCCTTGTGGAGTGAGCCTTGACTCCCTTTGGTTAGGGGAGGTCAGAGGACTCATAGGCCAGGTTGATAGCCTCAACTATCCACTTGCTGAGGGTCTGCTTAGTTGATGGGATACCCGTTTTGGGAGAACCATAGCACACAAGCAGTTAATCTGTCCTTCTCCACAGGGCAGCCCTGTGGATGTATGTGTCCAACGCTCTTCTTCTGGTCGGGCTTCTGGAAGTGAGGAGGACAGAAAGTCTGCAGTCCCAGGGGAGCTGGATGAAATAGAGAGAACCAGAGGGGACATTGCGAGATCTCCTGAGTCGTAAAAATGTCCACCTGAGCCTTGCCAACCATTCTCCATATCTGCTTCACCACCTCGGAATGAAGCATCCATTCCCTGGGCCTCAGCCCCTGTCTCAACAGGATGTCTGCTCCCACATTGAGATGTCCAGGAATATACACTGCTCTGAATGAGAGGAGTTTGTCCTGGGACCACACAAGGATCTGGTGTGCCAGTTTGTACAAGGGTTGCAAATGCAGACCTCCCTGGTGGTTGATGTAAGAGACCACTGATGTATTGTCAGTGCGCACCAACACATGGTGACCTCTCAGGTCTGTGAAGACGTGTTTTAATGCTTGATTCACGGCCAGCATCTCCAGACAATTGATATGCCATGTCCACATGTCAATTGATGATGACCACTCCACAGACCACGGGCAGAGCTCCCAGCACTGGGACCTGATTTAAGAACCAAGGTTTCTTCCACATGTCTAAGGCACGGGTGCGTCACCGCGTGACCTTGATAGTTCAAAGTGGATTCCCCCTCTGGGAAAATCCCTTGGTCTTGAGCCACCACTGTAGAGGCCTTGTGTACAGCAGGCCAAGAGATATCACGCTGGACGCAGCTGCCATCAGACCCAGCAATCTCTGAAACTGCTTGACAGTGAGTGACTGGCCTTTTCTGACTCTCATGACTGACGTGAGGATCGACTCGATACGAGCAGGGGACAGACGTGCCTGCATTGTGGTTGAATCCCACACCACGCCTAGATAAGTGGTCCTCTGTAATTTAGAAAGTACACGTTTCTAGGTGTTCAGTCTTAAACCCTGCTCTCCCATTTAGGCAAGAACGACATCTCAATGTCAAACCGTCATTTGCTCCGATTGAGCTAAAATAAACCAATCATCTATAAAATTTAGTATGCGGATGCCCTGCAGTCACAGTGGAGCCAGAGCAGCATCCATACACTTCGTAAACATGCGGGTGAGAGTGCAATGCTGAATGGAAGTATTCAATATTGGTCTGCTTCACCCTGAAAGCAAACCTCAGAAACTTCTTGTGTTGGGGAAGGATGGCGACATGGAAGTATGCATCTTTGAGATCTATCATGACAAACCAGTCTTTGGATCTGATTTGAGATGCAACATGCTTGATGGTGAGCATCTTGAACTTCAGTCGCCTGACTGAGCTGTTTAGATGACACAGATCTATTATAGGACGCATCCCCCCATCCTTCTTTGGAACTTTGTAATACTGGCTGTAAAACCCAGATTCCCTCTCGTGAGGACGAACCACCCTCGATGACCTCCTTCCTAAATAGGGTATTCACTTCCTGTTCCATAACAAGAGCCTGCTCGGGTCTGACCAACGTCAGTATAACCCAGTTAAATCTTTGCAGTGGAGAGCTGAACTGAATGCGATAGCCTTTTTCTACCATGTGCAGGACCCATTGAGATACATTTGGTAGTAGTTTCCACTAAATAATCTACTAAGGGAATCAGTCTCTCGGGAATGACCTCTGGTGTTATGCAGGCAGCTAGATTGCTGCCCTGAAGTCGCACACCGGCAAGGGGAAACCGGTCTAACTGTTTTAGAGACACCTGAAGGGGTAGCGAGCCTCTCAGCTCCACTATGCTCATGGCTAGACAGATAGCTGGCTAGTGTCTGTTCAACCCAGGGCATCTCACTGTAACCGCGCCGACTCAACCCTGCCACATTTCCATGATAGTCACAACCAGGGATGAAGAGGTGGGCTGAGAAAGGCTTAGCTCACGACCTCAACACCTCTGTGTAGAGGTCAGGGAAAAACAGCAGGCTCCGGCATGGAGGTGGTTGCCTCGACTGCAGGAAGCATTCATCCAGCTTCTTTCGCTACGGCTCAGCTTGACTTTTGTGGGCCAATAGATTTTTAACTGGGCTACTGCACGAGTCACCACCTCCAACAGCTCCTTGTACTGAGGCGAGACCTCATCGACACTCTCCATGTCAACTTCCTTAGAGGAAGATAGGTGAAGTATTGAGTCTTCACCCTGGGAGAAAGTAGCTGCAGTGAGGGCTTCCAAACCCAGAGATTGGGCAGATCTGATGGGTGATCAAGGAGATAGGGACATGCCCGTCTCCATTCCCTCCAACAGATTTAGCTGTGACATCCATGAATGAAAAATCCATGAATGCTAATGCCGGCACGTTTTTATGCTTCCTGGTCGATGACATCACCCACCTATGATGTCTTGCTTTTCCATTGGGCTTATTACACGAGTGATTCAGAGCATAGTCAAGCAGAGGGCATTCCCCATAGCTTTGGACGCAGCTCAAGTCCATGAAAGTATTTTATTTTTATTTAAATCCTGTATCCATGTGATGCTTGGTGTGAGGAACAGATCTAAATTCAAACCATTCATAGGCGATATGTATTTCCTTCCTCTGTAGCTATAGTAACAATATAAAAATGTGCCATTAAGAAGTTTTACAGCAAGTTTTACGGCAGCGATATCAAATGTTCATTGGCTCTCACCGGTTACGTCATAGATTGCGACATGCCGTGTTTCCAGTGATGCGTGTTTTGAATAAGAAACGCGCGCCTTGAGAGAGTGGATTGGGATAGTATTTTCAGTGTTTAACAACTTAAATTATTCCCTGCTCCTCACGATTTTATTATATTCTGCCAGAGAGGACTGCAGCTGCAATGTATCTTCATTTGGATTGCTGTGGTACTGCTCAGTTTTTTTTATTGCACAGTTACATGATTTGTGGGTTCTAAGTCTGATTTTCCAATCAGTTTAATGTACTGTATTGGCATAGTTTGTGTGTACATTCCCAGACAGCAAGCAGTTTCAGCACAGATCCGGCCGACATCTGGACTGCATCAAATCCATGCTGGCCAGATGTGGGCCGGATCTGGGTCAAAACTGCTTGCTGTCTGGGTTGGGTCTGGGCTATACAAGACTCAGGTGTGGCTCAGATTTGGGGATTCTGGTTTACATAAGGCTGAGAATTGGAACCAATAATAAAACCTGTTTTGGCCCAGTTCAGGGCCAGTTAAGGGTGATTAACTGGGTCAGATTGGGGACGGTTATGTCCATGTGTGGTCCTTGTCTTTAATACAGTTCTGGGCCACTTCAGGGTTGTCATTCTTTGCGGCACTTGGGCCGAGTGAAAAGTGATTTTCTGGCCCGGATCTGGGCCAGAAGACATTTGGTATGTGGGACATGTCTACTGCTTCTGAGGCTCTATGTGAAAGCTTCTTGAGATTTTTTCATTGATAAAATCTCCAATTTGAGACATTATTTAAGTCCTTCTCATACTGAACCCCCTATCACGTCGATGCATTTTTCTTACTGGGATGTTTTTGAATCTATTTCTCTGCAACTACTTAAAGATACCATTGTTAATATCAAATAATCTGTTTGTTCTTTTGATACCATACACCCTAAATTTATTTCAATCAATTGTTGGTTAGTGTTGGGCTGGTTTTGGTGTCTCGTTTTAATAAGTGTCTTTGTACTGGCTCTGTCCCTGCTGCCTTTAAAGTGGCTTCTGTCACTCCTATACTCAAGAAGCCTTCACTGGATTCTTTTGTTCTGAATAACTTTCATCCTATTTATGTTTTACCTTTTATCTGGAAGGTATTGAGAAAAAATGTGTTTGATCAACTCCAGTCTTTTTATCAGTTGCAATGGTATTTCTGAAAATTTTATCAGTCTGGCTTTTAATCTGCACATTGCACCGAATCTGCCCTCTTACGAGTGAAAAATGACATATATATATATATATATATATATATACAGTACAGACCAAAAGTTTGGACATACCTTCTCATTCAAAGAGTTTTCTTTATTTTCATGACTATGAAAATTGTAGATTCACACTGAAGGCATCAAAACTATGAATTAACACATGTGGAATTATATATGGAATTATATACATAACAAAAAAAGTGTGAAACAACTGAAAATATGTCATATTCTAGGTTCTTCAAAGTAGCCACCTTTTGCTTTGATTACTGCTTTGCACACTCTTGGCATTCTCTTGATGAGCTTCAAGAGGTAGTCACCTGAAATGGTCTTCCAACAGTCTTGAAGGAGTTTCCCGGGAGATGCTTAGCACTTGTTGGCCCTTTTGCCTTCTGTCTGCGGTCCAGCTCACCCCTAAACCATCTCGATTGGGTTCAGGTCCGGTGACTGTGGAGGCCAGGTCATCTGGCGCAGCACCCCATCACTCTCCTTCTTGGTCAAATAGCCCTTGATGCCTTCAGTGTGACTCTACAATTTTCATAGTCATGAAAATAAAGAAAACTCTTTGAATGAGAAGGTGTGTCCAAACTTTTGGTCTGTACAGTACTGTATATATATATATATATATATATATATATACGGACTCTGGTGACTCTGTGGTCCTCGTGCTTTTAAATCTATAAGCAGCATTTGACACTGCTGACCACTCGACTTTGATCTAGATTACAGTCTTGTGTGGGGATAAACAGAACCATCCTTTAGTGGTTTCAGACGTATCTCACTGACAGAAAATTCTTAGTCAATTAAGGTAACTTTTCTTCTTCTGTTGCTCAACTAACCTTCAGTCTTCCTCAAGACTTTATCTTGGTGCCCTCTCTTTTCTCTCTGTACATGCTACCTCTGGGAAACATTCTAAGAACACATGGGGTGTCTTTTCATTTTTATGCAGACGATACCCACATTTATTTACCTATCAAGATAAATTATCCCTCTGATTTTACTTCTTTAATAAAATGCTTATATGAAGTTAAATTTTGGCTAGCCCAAAATGTTTTATCCTTACATAAAAATAAGACTGAGGTGATTGTTTTTGGGCCCTGTGACAATTCTCAGGCATCCAGCTTAGATTGGGTAGTTCATCAGTGTTTAGATCTTCATGTGTATGGAACCTGGGCGTTTTGTTCGATAAGTCCTTAAACCTTAATACACAAATCTCCTCTGTAATAGGTTTAAGTTTATATCAGCTCCGCCTGCTATCAAAAATCAAACCTTTCTTAAATCATAAAACTGTAGAGTTGGTTGCTCATGCTTTTATCCACCTCATTCTTAGACTACTGCAATTCATAGTGCATGTACTGTGGTAGTTCTATGTCATCAATTGATCGCCTTCAACTGGTTTAAAATGCTGCTGCCAGATTCCTTTATAATAGCCGCAAAAGTGCTTACATTACTCCAATTCTGCGGACCCTTCATTGGGTGCCCATTAAATTCAGAATTCATTTTAAAATTATTTTATTTGTATTTAAACCTTTACATGATCTAGCCCCTATTTATTTATCTAAATTGCTGTACCCATATACTCCATCCAGACGCTTAAGATCCAGTGATCAAAATCTTCTTCTAGTCCCACAATCCAGGCTCAAACGTAGAGAAGATCGAGCTTTCTCAGTGGTTGGGCCGCAGCTGTGGAATAGCCTCCCTTTTAGAGATTCAACTTGCCCCTTCTCTGTCCACTTTTAAATCTCTCCTAAAAACGTATCTGTTTTGTTTGGCTTACAAATAATTTTCTATTATAGTCTTCTTTTATTATTTTATGGGTTTACAATATATTTAGTTTCTCTTGTGTTATTAATATATTAACTTATTTTATTATTAGGGTAAGACCCTGTTCAATTGTGTAGTTGTGCAGATTTTTATTATATATTTTTATAAATATATTATTTTTAGTAATTTGAATCTCTGTACAGCACTTTGGTCAATCATGCTGCTGTTTAATACGTGCTATATAAATAAATGGCTACTTGAAACTTGAACTCATAAAAGACCCTCTGATATAAAAGACTGACCGACTGCAACGGTTTGTTTTCAAAATCTTTGTTTGGGTTCACCTGAAGAAACAAAGTCACCTACATCTTGGATGCCCTGGGGGTAAGCAGATAAACATCAAATTTTATTATAAAAAAAAAAAAACCTATCCCTTTAATGTGCGGAAAATCTCATGGATGAACCACACTTAGATATGTACCAGAATTAAGGTGGTTAATGATGTATTAGGCTAACTAATCCATGATCAAATCCATTAATCCAGTGGATTATGTGCATTAACCTGCACCATCTGTGACGAAAGAGTAATTTTTTTTTTTCTCACAGCACTGTAAAAACAAACCTATAGAATCTACTCAATAAAAGTGAGATAACAATTTGCACTCATTTTGTTTGGGTAGATTTCATCCTATATTTTTGAGTAAGGAGTACCTGACTTTAACAGCTATGATATACTAAACGAAATTAGGTAAAATCTACCTAATATTTCTCAATACATTACACAGCTAATTACTTATAAAAATTGAGTAATAATTACTCTATTATTAGCAGAAAACAGTTAATCTACTTAATTATTATTAATAATAAGCAGTAAATATAAATATTTAAACATTACTTTTTCAGAGATGGTTAAATTTACCTAAAAATGGCCAGACATGGGACACAGTAATTTATTGGTCAAATTACTCTTTATTGACCAAATATTATGGATTAAAACATTTAATTTAATAAAATATTAAAGGTATAGTTCATCCAAAATGAAAATTATGTAATCATTTACTCACCCTCATGTTGTTCCAAACCTGTATGAGTTTCTCTGTTCTATTGAACACAAAAGATGATATTTTGAACAATGTTGGTAATGAAACAGTTGATGGTACTCATTGATTTACATAGTATTTTTTCCTACTATGGAAGTCAATGGCTACCATCACTGTTTGGTTACCAACATTGTTCAAAATATCATCTTTTGTGTTCAATAGAACAGAGAAACTCATACAGGTTTGGAACAACATGAGGGTGAGTAAATGATTACATAATTTTCATTTTGGATTAACTATACCTTTAATGCATAAGGTACATTTCACTTCAAAAGACATAACAAATCACTAACAACTTCTTAACTTCTAATTAAAAAATAAACTGGTTTCCAGGGGATGAAACAGTCTTTGCCAGTACAACTCATTTCATTAATTTCAATTGACAACAAATAATTTACAATTCTTAAAACTAATACAAAAAACAAAAAAAACAAAGACAAATCTGTTGACCAACTGTGGTCGTTCTGCTGATGGTCTGAGACTCTTATTAATCATGGTCTTCAAAATCATGCAAATAAAGAACCCTTACTTGTCTTCACACATTCTCACTCCCCCACTTTAACAGCAGACACAAACTGCAGCCTTGAGTCTGTAAACTTTGTTTGAACCACTGCAGAGGGAACGCAAGGCCACACCTTAAAAGTGAAACCGAAAATTGGGAAAAATAGAATTCCCACCAAAAAGAGGAATCATGCCTAAATCACTAACAACTTTAAACTTCTAATTATAAACAGGTCTCCATGGGATGAAACAGTCTGTGTCAGTACAACAGCTCATTCCATTAATTTGCACTTGAGGCTTTGAATAAATGTCAACATCCCGTTCAATATATTTTAATAATATTAAGCATAATTTAGTTAAGCATAATAAATGCTCACACATAAGTATTGTAGGGTTAGTTCATTCAAAATGAAAATTATGTAATCATTTACTCGCCTTCAAGTTGTTCCAAACTTGTATGAGTTTCTTTCTTCTGTTAAACCCATTTGATGGTACTCATTGAATTCTATTGTATTTGTTCCCTACTATGGAAGGTAATGGCTACCATCAACTGTCAACATTGTCATCAACATTAATTATTGCTCTAATTATCTCATGAATTATCTTGAACCTGCTGAAATGCTCTTATAAATATATATCTAACTGTGCATTCTGATTGGGGGGGTTTGCACCTCACTTTTAAATCACTCATTTGAAAGTCGCGGTGGGAAAGTGATGTAACCGGTGTTGCGGCTGAACACCGGTAACACTGACTATCGCAGCAAGCCTATTCCCAATCAAGTCCAGTACTCATCTACTTATTAACAGTGTTTTTCTCTTATTGATCATATTTCATTCCTAAAAAAAAACAACTTAGATTACGATAATAAAGCTGTAGCGATACAAGATTAAAGTCATAATATTTTGAGCATAAAGTCAAAGTTACGAATATAATGTGGAAACATTACGAGAATAAACTCGTAATATTTTGTGAATAAAGTCAAAATTACGACAATGAATGTCAAAACATTGATCAGTCATTTTATAATATACCTGGCAGTCTTGGAAGAGCTCTTCTTGGTTTTCCCCAAGGTACTCAATGAGGCAACAGACAACTGCATCCCTTTTTTTCTCAACACTCTGTAACTAAAAGGAGATTCATTTTAGAGACAAATACAGTGGCCCTTTGAACTCAATTTCAGGTCAAAGTGCTACAATTTAAGAAAACATGCAAATAGACCAAGACAAGCTAATTAAGAAAAAAAAAATAATCTGACAACACATGCACAAGTTCAGAAAAAGCAAACAAGTGTTTTCAGTGGATATTAGTGCTAAACACGACTTAGAATTGTCACGGATGGAACAGGAGTCAGACAGGTGGTAAGTGAAATGTAGCTTTATTAACAGAAACACGGAACCAGATGGACATATGGTAAGTATGCAAGCAGATAATAATGAGACAGGAATTTAGGGTGCTTTCACATCTGTAGTTCGGTTCATTTGGTCCGGACCAAGGGAGAAAAATTATACTTTGTAGCATTTTTCAGGCGTTTTGGTTCCTTTTCACACCACACTTATCGCTCTGGTCCGGATCAGTTTATGAAACAAACCAAAATGCAGTCATCTGACAACATCCACATCACTCGTTGGCCAGATGGGTCTTGAATTTCAACGATGACAATTTCTCCTGGACGAAATCTCTGAATCAGACGAGGACACGGACGTTTATGTTGAGAACTATCCTAGTTTCGCACCGCATATGTTCTGACTGAACATCCAGGTACTAGGGGTGGGAGAAAAAATCGATTCATCAATGAATCGCGATTCTCTCTCCAACGATTCTGGATCGATTCTGAGAATTTCAGAATCGATTCTGAGCTTAGTTTTTAACCAGATATGCGATGACGCTGAGTTTGCTTTAGAAACACCCCTAATATGCTTTCTTCCAATTCCTCACACACATACATACACCAATCAAACTATCCGTAAAATAATCTTTCAGAAATTCGGAAAGGTAGAAGCGAATTACAAGGACATTCACACAGGCTTCATTGCACAGGATGCGCTGTGAGAGACGCGCGCTTTGTTTGATGTTACGTTACACTTGAAGTGTGCTGTCTCGCCTTTCGGTAGGCTATTTTCCTTACAAATGCTCTACGAAGTCATCATTTATGTGGCTAGGAATGCAGTGGACTTGTATATTTAAAATATGAACCTCACTAACAGAAGGCTGCTTTCAATTTTAAATGCTGACGCGCGCTTTGTTTGTGTAGAATGCTCGCGCTTGCGGCCGTGCAAAATTAACGTAAACACAGCCAGTTATGTCTTAAGGGATTAAACGGACAGGACAAACCACTTTACTTCTTATATTTCAAAAGAGATCAGTGCGTGGATTCAGCTTAATAGATCTCCTGCAGTCTATGATGTCATAGTAAAAAACAACAGTAAAGATCACTCGTTTGAATGGAAAACGTTCAGATAATCTATAGGCTACTGAAAGCACTATTTGTTTGTTTGTGAAGTTTCTATGCTCCTCTTTATTATTTGCTACTTACTTGTATGTTTTGAAGTTATATTAGTTTAAAATTCTTAACATACAACTGTTTTAATTATTTTTTTTAAATTTGTAATTTAAAGAAAATACTTAATTACCTATGTAAACTAATTAATTAATAGGGAGGGGAGGGGGGAGGAGTAGATAAAGAATCGTTCTGGAATCGGATTGTGAGGTGACTAAAGATTCCCACCCCTAACATTTACATACTGTGAATCGTTTATTTGAATCGAGAATCGTTTTTGAATCGAAAATCGATTTTGAATCGAATCTTGAGCCTAAAAATCGATATCGAATCGAATCGTGACATTTTCAGAATCGTGCACCCCTACCAGGTACCATGCAATAATTCACCTTTTCGAAAGAAATACAAACGAGGAGTAATGCACTATATGAGTTCGCCAACTAACTAGACATTTTGTGTGAATGTGAAATGAATTTCAAGCTCTGGTAGTAGCTAGCCTTATGCGCTATTATTATAATAATAATAATATTATTATTATTTATAGTTTTCTCGGTCACGAAGGCACCAAATTCAAAAATTATTTTACATTTCGACTACATATATGACCCACTTTAAATACAAAACAATGTTTACCATTAAAATTAGTTCACCTTAAAATGAAAATTTCCTAATAATTTACTCATCCCAATGCCATCCAAGATATCCATGTCTTTCTTTCCTCAGTGGAAGAGAAATTAAGTTTTTTGAGGAAAACATTTCTGGATGTTTCTTTGAATAATGGACTTCAATGGACCCCAACGTTTTGAAGTCTAAATCAATGTAGTTTCAAAGGTCTTTGAAGTGCTTAAAAGGCTGTGCACGATTGCAGCTGAGGAAGAGGGTCTTCTCTAGCGAAACGATCGGTCATTTTCAAAAAAAAAAATTTAATAAATTACATACTTTTTAACTACAATTGTTCGGACTGAGCTGATCTCAATGCACAGGGAACTACATCATCACATTGAAAGGTCACGCTCGATGTCCCGGCAGAAGTACCCATAGATGGAAGTAACATTCGCAAACAGTGGGGCGGTACTTCCACAGGCGCCGTCGAGCGTGACCTTTCAAAGTGATGACATAGTTCCCTGCGCATTGAGATCAGCTTAATCTGAACAATTGTAGTTAAAAAGTAAGTAATTTTTTATTTTATTTTTTTAGAAAATGACCGATCGTTTCGCTAGATAAGACCCTCTTCCTCAGCTGCGATCGTGCACAGCCCGTTGAAGCACTTCAAAGACCTTTGAAACTGCATTAATTTGGACTGCAAAATGTTGGGTTCCATTGAAGTCCATTATCCAGAAATGTTTTCCTCAAAAAACTTAATTTCTCTTCCACTGAGGAAAGAAAGACATGGATATCTTGGATGGCATTGGGGTGAGTAAATTCTTAGGACATTTTCATTTTAAGGTGAACTAATCCTTTACCTCGCCTAAAGTCCTTTTAGGGTGCAGCACCGGATTCAGATAATGTCTCTCAGCTGAAATATTACAAATATTACTTTCCTCTAGTATTTATATTACTTCTAAGTCAGGATATTGTTTACCTTTGTTTTAGAGGAAAGGAACAGGAGTGTATTAAAAAAATTGTGAAAAGAGTAAAACAATGATACCTCATTCACAGTGTTCAGGAGGGGATGCATCCTGGTACCAAAAGCTCCTCCTTTGGCATGCATCAGCTGCAGAAGACGTGGTGTGTACCTGTCCAGATTCAGCATAAATGTCTCTTCCAAAGAAATTGTTGTGATGCGTCGGAACTCCTCTTTGATCTAGTAAAGGAACAACATAAAAATACAAACATTTCCTGTTATAGTTACTAATTATAAAGGTCTAAAGTTTAATTAGACAAATGAGATGACAAACACTCTTACTTGAGCCTTGCTGAATAATCCCGGCCACCTCTCTCTGAAGTGACTGACAGTTGGGCTGATGGTCACAACCTCCAGTCTTCGAATTGAAAAGGTTTTTGACATTTTTTCTTCAATTACCTTTGTGTTGTTGTTCTTCTTCATTTCATCGACTAACTCAAGCCTCTCCTTTTCCAACTTGTCTTGGTTTTCTCCAACAGGATGTGGAGGGAGATAATTCACTTCCGCTTTCTTTGGTCTTTTCACATTTTTGGCTGGTGCTGCATTGGTCGGTAGCTTCCTCTTTAATGTATTTACTTCCAATTCTGGATATGTATATTTTTGTGATTTCAGCTTGGCGCGGAAATTGTGCATCTTGTACTTGAGGCGTTGCTGCCAGCCATACATCCCTGCAAAGGACCCAGGCTCCTTCAAGCATGGAAACTTCTCAACAAGGGCTTCCACCACTGAGGATATTTGTATATTTGAAGGGTAGGCAGTGTAAAAGAAAATAGCTTTAGCAAGGTCTTGCATTACTGCAGATTTAACACTTGCATCATGAAAGTGCGTTCCAGAGGCATGATATGATTTGTTTGCCTCTGCAAGGATAAGTTCAATGTCACGGGAAAACTTTGGCACTTGAAACGGCACTGGCCATGGAGCAGAGCGACATGACTCAGGGAGAAGAACATTATGTTGTGAGCTTGACGGTTCACCCCCATCTGCAAGTGAGGTGACAACGTCATCCACATTGTGGGTGTCAAAGGTACTCAGTGTAGAGAATGGTTCTGATTCATCTAGTGGAAGCAAGTCGAGGGTGATCAAAGGCTCTTTTCTAACTAATTTCACGGTGGCCTTGTCTTCCAGGTCGGCAGATGAAGTGAGGGTAAAAAATTGGTTCCCAAAGCTTTTGTCTTCATAGAGTAGTCCAAATTCCCCTTGTAATTCGAATATTTGAACAATTTTAGAAACAAGATCTTCTACTTTATTTGGAATTCCCGATGGAAGCGTCAATTTTCGGATATTATTTTCTTCAATGATGACTCGCAACTGGACCGACATTTTTTTTGGCAGTATGTATTCAGCTAAAAGAAAAAGAAGAGATAGCAGTTTGTTAACATTTGACACGTTTACTTGGCACACCCACACATGATTGAAAAGGCATGAATAATTCAATTAAAGTGTAAAACCTACTCTGTTATGCAAATGAAGTGTTTCAGGGACACCATACGACCATCTAGTGTATTATATGCAGCCAAGGGGTATGCATCTTTCAATTCCGAATATTGAAGGACTTCAATCTCTCCTGTGGGCTCTATTTTGAAGCTCCTTAGGTGCTCATGGTACCACCCACTTAGCAACTTCAGAACAAAGACAGGATTTTCATGCACAACCATTATTTGGAGTATTTCTCCAAAGTCGGGCAACCCTCCTGTCGATCCAAAAGGCAACAACATTCCAGCACAATAGTCAGTGCCTAAAATGGTGACTTTGTTTGTCATGTTCACAACAGCTGTCCTGGGAAACTTCTTTGAAAATGATTCCTTAATGGTGTCTTTTAGAACCTCCACTGCCACTTGAGTCATTCGGGACACAGAGAGTTTTGGCTTTGGAATGTTAGTATCATGGATGTGATATGCAATCATTGATTGGTGTTTTCTTGCCATTGTCATGAGAATGTTTCTGAAAGACCCAGTCTGCCTCACAATTCTTTTGAAGAATCTGTGTTTGGCTTCGAATCGCATGGTCCAGAGAAACACAAGTGGCCCAAAAGCAGTTGTTAGCAATGGATAATGTTCAAGGAAGTGATGTTTCGGTTTCAATCTCTCTTCTGGGAACACATCCAAATACCTATA
The DNA here is from genome assembly GCF_963082965.1 of Carassius carassius. Classification (NCBI taxonomy): domain Eukaryota; kingdom Metazoa; phylum Chordata; class Actinopteri; order Cypriniformes; family Cyprinidae; genus Carassius; species Carassius carassius. The sequence continues at coordinate 4,207,760 of NC_081769.1, read as the reverse complement.
ACGGTGTTCACTGATCTTGCTTTCCATGTATCCTAGCGTCTCATCGTTGTGGACAGGAGCCATGACAAGCTCAACAACATCTTTCAAGGTCATCAAAACCTGCCACGCTGTGTCATCTTCTGGTACTTTGTCACCTATTATCAAAGGTAGCATCCGTAACAAGCACCAGTTTTCGTGTGCATTGCCTCCTACACTCTTACGTGATGCAAAATTCAGGGGGATAGCTTGTGGACAGTTGACTTTGTCATTCCATTTGTAGGGAAATCGACGAATTAAAGAGTTAAGCTCCTGAAGAGAAAAGTATTTTTTCTTTATAAGCACATTGAGACACAGTGCCAGTTCCAGAGGTACAATCCCTTCAAGCAAATCATGCAAAGGATCAGGTGGATAACCTGATGTGGCATGGAAGTAACTCAATCTGTCAGAGATGGGACACTGTCTTTTTACTCCACAATGATGAGCTTCAGAAGTGTCAGACGATGCTGCTTCGACATGCAAGGTATGGCTGGACTCAGTCCGCAGAGGAAACATTCCTGCTCTTACTTCATGTTCCTGTATCTGTGAACGCTCTCCAATGCAAAATCGACAGTAGTGTGAGGAAGAAAAGCTTTCAACAAACCCACCGATTGAGTGAGCTGCAAGATTATCTGCTACTACAGCAAATACAGTGCCCTTCACCACTTTGCCCAGATTTGGCACAAAAATACCATTATCTTCCAAGCATTTCAAATCTTTAAGCAGTGGCCCCAACACTTCTGGGTATCCATATTGGGTGACATCATCTGCCTTACAAAGAACGGCTAGATAAATGGAACTAAGATTGGATCGCATGGTAGCAGGGATGTCTGCAAACACCCAATACACACCCGTGACTTTATGCTTCTTGCGGGACGTCCCCAAAGGGTTGCATACTTCAAAGTCATCTATGTAAAGAATGAGTGGGAGTGTAAGGTCATCTCCAGATAAAAATGTGTTTTCTCTGTGTAAAGATCCATCATGCAATGATCTGTATTCAGAAGAAACATCAGATGGCCTTCTATTCTGTAATATTGTGTCCTGAATGTGTCCACTGCTCACAAGTTGAGACAATAATGGGAGAATTGGAACATACTGGAAGGTTCTTTTCCTGCTACTATCAAGTATGTACTGATAGTGGCTCAACTGGCTCAGTAAGTGAGAGATGCTCCTTTATAAATTGTTCTCTCCTATAGTTTGTGCTTAAAGGCCCATCCACCCCTAAAGCTGCACAGAATGGGTTAAGCTGGCAAAGGTCTTCCACCAGTTCTGAAATCACAGAATCTTCAAAAGTACAGCCATGCCTCCTCAAAGTGCTCAGTATAATGTTTTTAATAACTGGGCCGGATGCAGATGATGTAAGGAAATTAAGTTCCTCTAGTAGTTCATTTATGCATGAATTGGACACATTGAAAATGCATTCCAATTTAAGGATGAGCAACCCCAGTCTTTTGATAATAGTTTTGCTCAAGTCTTCATCCTCCTCAAGGACAGAGTCAGGGTAGTTTTCACTTTCAGATTCACTTTCTTCTTCAATTTGGCTTTGGTATTCTTGAAAAGCAAAGGTCTTAAAATCTTCAACTGAATGGGGATTATGTTTCCTGCTCTTATGACTGTGGAATGTTGTGTATACGTTTGTCTTGAAATCACAATCTTTGAAAGCACAAGGCACAGTTTCATGCTTTTTAAGGTGGACACTCAGGTGCTCAAAATATTGTCTTTCTGTTTGGAAACCGCAAGAATTACACACCATGCATGTGAAGGAAAGAAGCTGGCCTGGTTTAGTTGTCTGTGGATGAAACCTGGACAAATGTGTCCGTAATGCACCCCATGTCCTAAAGGTGCAAGGGCAATCAGAATGGAGACAGGGTATGGACTGGTTTCGACTAAAATGCCCATGTTGTAATCTATAGTGTTTTAATAGGTCTAATCTTCTTGATGTTTTGAAGTTTCATATTTTGCACAGCCAATTCATTTCCCAGAAGGTAAAACATCCATAAGATTCCTCAGTTTTAGGTCTCGACTCATTGTTCAGTTCAGGTACCTGAATTAGGTGAAAACTGCTACAATTCTTCTTTCGTGCTCTTCAAATGTTTCATAAAGATTTTTCTGTGGAAGAGAAAGTCAGAATTATTAATAATGTTATTATTTACCACAAATTTTAATAAGATTATTAGGCTAAATAATATTATTATTTCAAAAAGTGCTACCACATTAAGATTTAGTCAGGAATTGCATTATGTCTTAAATCACAGTAAGCCACATCTTGAAAAATAAAACTGCTATTGCATGATGCATAAATACAATTCAAAAGAGAAGAGCAGCAGGTAAAGCTATGTGACGTGTTTTTTCCCTTCACTTTAATGCACACTCTTCTCAGAGACAGAGAGGTATAATTTAACTACATGTCAGTTTGTTTTTTTTTGTTTTTGAGGTTGTAGTTTGCAGTGGTGTAGAACTGGACATTATTACATACATGAATCCCATATTCATGAACATTAGACACACCTTTAAATATAATTTATAACACCACATTTGTATACTGACTATTTAATAATTTACTACAACCTGATTTTAATATTGCACATAATTTATATTCATATATGTTGCATTTACATAAACGCAAATGATATAAGTTTAAAATTCCCTTAAAGTTTAATCCACATATTTTGGAAAATAATTACAATAACTACACTTGTGCAATCTACAAACCGAAGTTCACTAAAAAAAACATAGCCTAAGCCTAACATAACTCAATTAAAGTGAATTGGCACAAAATAGACTAAAATCATAGAATTTATATATTAATGATCACAAAAGGAACATAAAAACATTACATGTGTTCTATCTTTTACTTTTTGTCGGTGTGACAAAAACACATGCTCATCACTGCACTTTCATGCTAGTGTGATATAGGCTATTTTAATACTTACTCATGTGCTCTGGGGCTGGTGTACTTACTGTATGCACCGAGAAACACAATTATACAGAATTGCGAACTTGTTGTGAACAATTTGTGCACGTAAAATATTTGTAAAGCAGGATATTTATAACGAATTGACCGTTCGCAAAGACCCGCCCCCCTTAGTTACTGTCGATATGTCCGTAAAGCTAACTTACGCTGCTCTCACGCCACACCATGTTCTCACTCAGTGAGAAATACATCGCATATCAAAGAGGAGACTGACAACACGCTGACAGACAGGACAGACCAGGTTACTTTTCGGTTACTTTTGATATTAAACATAGTAAACAAAGTCTCACCTGTCAAATTTGCTCATTTTTTAAAAGAAATTTAAACGATTTATACCGTTTTGTGGCTCTTAAATGTGTCTGACATATCGCTGTAGTAGACCATCAGTTAAAGCTGCTCGTGAACCGATCATCTCTTCCTTCTAGTTCATTTATAGCATCAAATAAACATGAATGAACATAAGAAGGAAGGTTTTAAACCGCGGAAAGGCGTCAGTACATTCCGTTTTTCAAGTTCAAATCCTCCCATCTGCTATCTCTCCTGACTGCTTTGTCGGACAAAATGGGGGATGGCGGATTATGATTGGTTAGATCGCCTGTCAATCAAGCTCCCTGCGAAGGCATACGAAAACACGCATAAACGCCCAAATATATAACTCATGATTTGTAAAATAATGTCCATTATAAAACCCAAACCAGTTTTAACATACATTACATTAATGAACCCCACATAAATGGACAGATTAATATAAATCCGTAATAATAACAATAATAAAATTAGGACAACTTTATGATTTGATCCCTTCTAACACAGAACACTGCAGATCATTATATAAACGCAAGAAAATGTAACATTAATTATCCAGCCTGCCTTATTAACAGCTTTACTGCTATTGTTTTTACTTTCTCGGCCTTGATCACCTCAGGACATCGTCGACGTCAACCGTGTCTCAAATAAAAACGCCGTTGGCCTGAACAAATCACACAGTCACATGCGCTGCACCTTCGCTAAGCTGTTCACTAATTTCAGCAATGTACATGAAACTAATGGCAGCTAATATTTTAATTAGCAATATAGAATTTTACTCGCATTTGCCGGTATAAGACCCAGTGTGTAGGCCACTATCAGTAAGCTAAATCGACCAACCTCAAATTCCAACCTGTCAGCTTGGCTGTAGCACCGACAATATAACAGAAGCGAGCAAATTACAAATCTTTTGATGAGTTAATATTTGGGTTATATGATATCAACATGATAAACAACAACAAAAAAAATCTTACCTGGAGCTCAACACTTCGTGGTCCCTCTGGAAGACGTTAAATTTGAAATCCGCGATTCCCGCCTGGATGTTGAAGTTGACGCATGCGCAATTTGCAATGACTGAACTAATATATTGGGGTATTTTTTACTCATTTTTTAATGATGCAGATATTACTGTTAACAAATAGGTAGTGCAGTTAAAATGTACCCATTTTTATATATTTTACTTACTAACTAATATACTTAAGTAAAATATAACTGATTTGCACAGGTTGTATTTAACACCCCCCTGCATCATTTTTTACAGTGAGTGCTCAATACACCCAATAAAATACTAATTGCATACAGGCATCACAATATTACACATTTCAAACCAAACGCAGTCTGCAAAACTTTTAGATATGTCCTTTACAATCTAATGGATACTGTACTGATAATCAAAATCTTTAAAATCACAACATATAAAACTCTAACTTGGCCAAACCAGAGATTTATGAAGAATTACTCTCCTGAAAATAGTTTCACAAACAAATCTTGTTTGAAACCAACATTCAAATGTACATCTATAAAAAGCATGCATTTGTGATATCTTGACACCCACAAACAAACCATGAAACAATAAGTTATTTGAGACCAGTTTTGCTCATGCAGGCAATCTGCAACATTTGTTCAATTGTTAGAGTCCACCACTGAATTTGGCAGACCCTCCATCTGTGAGCAATAAAGAGAGCGGCTATCTGATTAGCTGCATTGTCTCATAATATCTGTCAGGCGCTTCAGTGAGACTGACTTTGTTTTTGTTTATTCTCTGTTTGCCTGTCATTGGCTGACATAACCTGCTGCCGTCTATTTTAATATTAATTAAAGACGATATACTGTATAGGCAGAAAGTATGGCTCTCTGCCAGTGTTTTGAAGTAAGACTCAATTAACCTGAATGACCCTAGCCAATACAAACAAGGCAAATTAATTACATTACATCTATTCCACAAGAGCACAGCGAGCTCAGAATAGCTCTTAAATACTTTAGGATGTAATATCTCTTGTTTGATTAATACCTGAGTATTTGTCAAGCCATGCAAATCATTAATGATACAAGAGAATGAAAAATTCACATCAAAACAGTCTCCACCGATGAGCCATTACCTCTATTGTTTTAACAAATGCTTTATGCTTTGTTGTGTACACTATTATGTTTTAGGGGATTTTGAGTTATTATGTGACACTTAAATTAATCAAAACTGAATAAATACAGTCAAACAAGTGTAACTGACAACCCTGAGGGGGCACGTGCCCCCTCAGATTTCTGAGCCAAGTGGATTTTAAATGCAGCTTCCAAACGAAAAAAAAAAAAAATTGCAGAATAATATTTTTTATATATTTGATACAATCACAGCGTTGTGATTAGATCGTTCAGTGCACAGCATCAGCTGCTAAATTAAAATCTGCGTTCGCTGGCTGGCGCTGAGCCAGAGACAGACGCGTTCGTACAACGCTTCATGATAACCAATCAGAAACTATTTTGTTGCGCTTATGGATGCAATGTGCCCCCTCAAAAATCATGAATGCATGACGCCCCTGCATATATATATATATATATATATATATATATATATATATATTATAAATGTGTTTTATTTATAAACTTGTATTTCTTTCTTTTTTTTACATGGGAAAATTAGGCCTGTGCTGACATTTAATGCAACATTTCATTACACAGGTATAACGGGATTTCAGAAATGAAATGTCAGGTGTGTGATGCTAAAAGATTAATGCTCTATCAAGTTTGAAAATTAAGTACCAATAAACAAGCACATGAATAGATAAATAATAGTAAATAATGATGATAAATTACTTGAATAATAAAAGCATAAAAACATTTCCTGAATAAAGACTTGAAGAGGCAAGAACAAATATCAAGGTTAAAGTTATTTGACCTTGATTAGAGTTTAATGTGACCTGAGCACAGTGCTGTACTGGGTGAGCCACCAAGCAAGTTTACTTTGTCACGTTTGTGTGAAAAGGAATACATGTTGTTGACGTTTGACTGCCTTTAGTGCTCATTTCAGTTACAAACTGCAATAAAAAAAGTAAACCAAGTGTATGTAGTTACTGGACATTGAGTGATGATCTAACTCATTGTAAAGATTGTTGACCACTCAAAAGAAAATTTAAGATGCAGAAAGTGCCTATGAGTTCCTGCTCATCTGCAGCATACACACTTATTGATAATTCTAAGTGATATGTTCAGATTTGGTTGCTTTCTTTTGAAATAGATAAAATGTTTTATTTTATTTTATTTTTTTATTATTTTTAACTACTTTTGATGTTTTCTTGCTTTCAGTGGCCAGTAATCAACTGCAGTTCATCCCTCACTGCAAGTAAATGTGTATTTTATGTAGCTCTTGGCATCTGCGTAATTTTGCTAGCTACTAAGTGACAAATGTATCTGTGCTAAAAAATACAGTAGAGTTTTATTGAACACACAAACATTGCAAAAATATGGGAAGCATTTCCTCCCTTTAAAAAGCTAATAATCCTATGTACTCTGTTATCCTATCTATGCACGATTGTATGGTAACTGTCTGAATGCTGCTCATGACCCAATCAGAACAGACCTGCAACCCATTTATAGTTTGAAAACCACGGATATAACAGAAAATAAACAAATTGTCTAAACTTACTCAATTATTGTAAAAGCGTAATGTCTGTCATAATGTCTATATACAGTTTTTTTCAATAAAACCCCAGATGACGAGTCAATTCCAGGCTTAGAGTAATACTAGAGCTAACAGATTAAAGTAAGATCAGAACTAAAATGATTAAAGGACTAAAAGAACTAATAGATTAAAGTAAAAGCAAAGCCACAAACTACAATTCAGATAAAAACTCACATATTTCAGTAATAACACTGAGATTTGGAAATGTTATTAATATTTCATTGTATTTAATTTTTCTCAAACTTTATTTGGTCAGTGTAATTACAAATGATTGAATTTCTTTGAAAAGTTGGATGGATAAATAGACGGATGGATAGATATTATTTATGTTGCTACTCGATAAACAAGTTATCTTCTGTCTCAGCACCGTTAAAAGACAAAATACTAAGGAGGAACCATCATTTCACTTTTCCGCTGTGACTGCAGACATGCCAATGGCATCTGCTGCTACAGAAAGTCTTTTAGCGATGCACGGCTCGTTGTGTGTCAGGTAAAAACACTTGAGTCACAGCTGATATGACTGAAGTGTTGCCAATACGAGAGAGAGGACATCTGTGTGTGACAGAAGCGCTACTGAACTTAAAAAGAATCTCTCTGCGTCTTAGACATCAACATCACAGACACTGGGTTGAGTTTTTTTTTTTTTTTACTTAAATTATAGGGAATAACTGACAATCAGTCTAACTATAACATTTTAAGGCATCAATAAGCTGCCCTGTGCTTTCAAACTGGATCTTCATCCTGATATATGATGAATAAACTCTGTTATAAAACCCACAGCTGTGAAAAAAATATATATTTTAGACTTTTTCATCTCAAATCCACTGTTGGCTTCATTGAGAATGTGTTCGTGTAGTACAACAGAACAGTAGAGCAGGTCACAATGGGACGGATAAAGGAAACTAAAGTTGACAACACAACAACATTTACCACAGCACTACAACAACAGAACTGAAATATATTTGACAACAGTGCATGTCTGAAAGCAATTCATTGCCTGCCATATTGCAACAGTGCGTTAGGACACAAAGCAACAGCTCACAGCACAACAGTAACAGAAATAAAACGTGCAGAGTGGCACACTTACAAAGAAGAACACAATGTTACGGGTAGCAAGATGACAAAGCTTAGACTGATGGATCATATGAATAATGACTCAAAAATGGAGCCAGTAAATGGACAATGTGATTTGTAAAACAAACAAAATGACATCAGAGAACCACAATTTCCCTTCTGTATGTGTCAGAAAGTCATATTCATCGACATTTGAATATAACAATAGTGCAGCAAAAAAAAAAAAAATAAACAACTCTTACATCATTCTCAAGAATATCTTAGCCACTATTTTCATTGTTATGAAAGGGAATGAGAATTAAGGGTGAATTAGAGCTTTCAAGTTCATCACTTTCTCACCAATGGATCCTCTGAAGTGAATGGGTGCCATCAGAATGACAGTCCAAACAGCTAATAAAAACAACACAATAATCCACAAGTAATCGACATGACTTCGGTCCATCAGTTTCATCTTTTGATGTGAAAAAGCTGTGTTTGTAAGAGACAAATCCATTATTAAGATGTTTTTAACTTCAAATCATTGCTTCTGGCTAAAAATATGAATCCTCTATCCATAATATTGCCTTCTCCAGTGAAAAAGTTATCTTGCCTGAATTTTTATATTCAGATAAAAATCAAAACCAGTCATAAGTAGCACATGCATATTTGTAGCAATAGCCAACAATATATTGTATTGGTCAAAATGACTGATTTTTCTTGTATGCAAGAAAAGTAAAGATAATGTTCCATGAAGATATTTTGTACATTTCCAATAGTAAATATATTAAAACTTATTGTTTGATTAGTCCAGTAATATGCATTGCTAAGGACTTAGGACTAAGGATTTTCTCAATATTTTGATTATTTTACACCCTCAGATTCCAGATTTTCAAATAATTATATATTTGGCAAATATCCTATCAAACCATACAAAAAAATAGACTGGCTTTGTGGTCCAGGATCACATATCTTTAAATTGTGAGAAAGCTTTTCAAGACAAAAGGTGTTCATGTAAACATACACTAAGTGATGAACACTTGTATGTTGTCTAATTTCCCCCCAGCGATGCTGTAAATAGCAAATAAATCTGAGGAATCTGAGGATTACTTCGCTATTTTTGTTTTAAATGGCTCACTTTTATTGCAGTGATGATTTTGGAAAACCAATCCAGACAAGTTCAACTCAGTTCACACTGGTTAACAGCTCACTGGATTAGAACATTATCAGGGGAAAAAAACATACATGTTGGCCTGTGCATCACACAAAGCTATCACATTGTATCAGAAGAGTTAGAAACATATTACACGAGTCAAATGGACTACTTTTATGGTGCTTTGAATTTAGCGAAAGCAAACGTGACGTGAAATACAGCCAAGTATGGTGACCCATACTCAGAATATGTTCTCTGCATTTAACCCATCCAAAGTGTACACACACAGCAGTGAACACACACACGGAGCAGTGGGCAGCCATTTATGCAGCAGTTGGGGGTTTGGTGCCTTGCTCAAGGGCACCGAAGTCGTGGTATTGCCAGCCCGGGACTCGAACCCACAATCCTAGGGTTAGGAGTCAAACTCTCTAACCACTAGGCCACGATTTATACATTTTATTTATTAATAAAATAAAATGTTAGGCCCTATTTATTATGACTCCATTTTTTAAATTGTCATTATGCAAAATATCTCCTGTGCACTGCGGAGAAAGAGTTTGCAACAACATGAGAGTGAGTAAATGATGACAGTATTTCTATTTTTAGATGAACTATTTCTTTAAGACGCAGTCGCCGGCCTCATGTCACCTCAAATCAAACACTTTCTCTGAAAGTGAATGACTTCTAGTTGCTTTGTCACAGCAAATCATTGTCTATTTAAACACACCTTCAGGTTGACAGACAACATTCCCAGAAAACACAAAGACACATATCCACTTTGTTAATTTCTTCAGCGCTAACAATTTGTTTTCCCAATACATTTGCATGAAAAATGCAAGACTCTGTTATCCAGCATTAGCTCTATTGCTAAAAAGCCTAGACATACCTCTGCAAACACAACTCCCAGATTACTTCCTAGTTAGTATAATCACATAATAATTCCATACAACAACAAATACTGTTAATGCCATTGTGTTGTGAGTTTTGTTTGCTTCTTCATTATGTTGTGATCCTCAAGGCCGTAGTAGGAAAATCAGTTTTGTAATTTTACCTGAACACACTGCTAGTCTATAACTTCAAAATAATAATAATCCAAAGGCTATAAATGGTATTTGCTAAAGCAAGCCTCACTGTTACTATTTATCTTAGTTTGAACAAACCCATAACCTAAGTATTAAACCCGAGCACGTAACTTGGGCTGCAGACATGAATGATTCCTCAATGGCTTGATGTGATGTGCTATTACGTTTCTAAGCAATTTAACACACGGCTTATAAAAACATGTCTGGCAACCATAATATCATAAGCTCTTTTGACTTGGGTCAGTAAACAATCACTTATCAACCATTCAGAACCTTACAGATAACTGTAATATGCTATAACACCTTATAGCAAACCTGGTTATAGCAACCACTGACAAAAATCTAGCACCGAAGTTGTCGAGAACATACAATTATTCAGCTAGTGAGGTTTTCAAAATAAATGTAATTCAAAATGAAAAGGCCTCTTTTTTGGCACTTTCAGACTTTCAAGTTCTTTGACATTTGAATTGAAATTAAATAACTAGAATTAAAACACATTATTGGTGATCTCCTCAGATGTGTTTTAAAAAGTGGATGCACTGTACAAAAGTTTTAACTGAATATAAGCATTTTGTTTTCATTGTGTTGCAAAAGTAAAATGGTGCATTCTCCTCCATACTCTGCATTCCTGATTGACCACACTTTGAATCAGGGGTGGAAAGAGCACACCAGTCACTGAAATTATCCCCGCCAGAGATCTCACAAATCATGGAGCAAGAGGAAAAAGGTCATTTGTGCACCTGTTCTCTCAATCAACACACCAGACGAGGCACATAGCCTGAACTTGCATGGGCAATCACTGGAAGAGAAACTTTACATGATTTACATTTGCATTCTGAAATACAGGAGTGTTTTTTTTTCTAATGCCTGAATCTATGAAGCCCCAATCAAACTGCAGCAAATGGTTACAAATGGTCAGCCGGCATCAGCGTTTGTCCATGTCTGAACAAATTCAGTTGCTATACCAGCAGACCACCAGTTATATTTAAAGATTTAACAAATCTTCAAGATTTACCTCCTCATGTACTGTCCTTTACTAAGAAGAGCTTTCATGGTAGCTTGTAGGAAAACAATTTTGCTGTCAAGCCATGTTAATGTTACAACAAAATGCAATTATATCTCTCCAGTATAATAATTATTATTAAAGGGGTCGTATGATGCGATTTCTATTTTTAATTTCTCTTTGGAGTGTTACAAGCTCTTGGTGCATAAAGAATATCTATAAAGTTGCAAAGACTAAAGTCTCAAATCCAAAGAGATATTATTTATACAAGTTAAGGCTCATCCACACCCCCCTAAAACGGCTCATTTAAATACACCTCCACATCTCTACGTACTGCTTTTTTAAATAATAGTTTATAAGCTAATCCGAGTCTCTACATACCATGTTTATGTTACTGTAGGCTAGCTGACTTCCTTGATTGACCTAAGGGCGAGCAAATTTTACTTTTTAAGTGAACTATTACTTTAATGTAAGAATGCAAAACGCAATGTACTGTAATTACCCACATTGTGCTTGAATCACTAGGCCACACCATACATGCAGGCCTGAATTAGTTTATTCTGGAGATGGAGAAGAAGAGATTATAGTCTGGAGGTCTGTATGGTGTATTCAGTATGAACAGTTCTGTAGCCTCAGGGTTTATTTTATCAGTCTGTTTTTAACACAGCTACACGCTCTTAAGCCTGAGGACCTGATGGTTGAGCAACCCTCTCAGAGCTGTCAGAAATGACGTTCACAAGCTTTACTTATATTTGTTACACCTATCTCATGAAAACTTGACTGCAGGGCTGAGCAGTAGCAATCAAGGATGCAGTGTTAGATTTATTTTTTTAAGGTGCCTCAGAAATGGTGAGTTTTAAAGCAAGCTGTCCAAACTGCGGCAAAAATGTAAGAAACTAGCAACAAGAGTTAAACACCCCATGCTCAACGCAATTATGATGATCAGTTTATGAGCAGTGTGTACTAACAAGAGCACAATAGTAAAATAAAACAAATATCTGCGAGTCACCATGCAAAATACCTAAAAGAAATGGTTAACCCAAAAATTTAAGTCCTGTCAACTCACCCTCCTATCATTGCAAACATTCTTTCCTTTATTCAGTGGAACATAAAAAGAATGTTGCGCTGAAAGATAATGGGTTCAAAAAGTTCCAAAAAGGACATAAAGCTAATGTAAATGTTATATACAACTATGACTGAAGTGAGACGATCCCTTTCTAGGATGAACTTCATTGGTGTCATATTGTTAATTCATGTTACTCATTTTGGTGTCATGACATGCATTCAACTTGATACAGTGTTATTCAGACCGATCTGTGTCGGAGATTGGCTGAATTTACTGATGAAAACTGTTGAGTGTCTTTCAGATTTCAGTTCAACTTATACTCAAAAATGCACACTAACATGCAAAAATATATTTAATGTAGTTTTAATGTTATATTGTGTCACGTTAATCAAAATTATTAAATATGTAGACCCCTTTTTATTGGTAATTTAAAAACACTGGCTTATTTTAACTTTATTTTTGTATGCTGCAGTACATATATTGTTAAATGAAAAGTGTTTTTGTTGCTTCATAAAAATATCTTAAACATCTGCAAAAACAATAATTTTTTTACTATTATTAACATAAAAATAATAATAATAATAATAATAATAATAATAATAATAATTTATTATTATTATTATTATTATTATTTATTTATTTGTTTTATTATTATAATTTTTCAATTTGTATGTTGTTTGAGTAAAAGAAGCCAGCTGCTACAAGCTGTGCAGGTAAACCTCCCTCCCCTGGCATTTAGTGTCCTTGTTCGTGTGCATGACTTCTATGCCAGCTGTTGCTGGTGCAAGCCAGTTCCTCTCTGAACCGATCGCATTGGTGCCATGACCCGGACGGCAATGAGTGTGAAGGAGCTTATCTGAACTGCAGGAAAACTCACTGCAAGGCCTCAAAAGACATAGTAGTTAGCACACAGTCAAACAAAAATATTTGTTAAATATATTCCATTTGATAGCATGTGTGAACCTGTGCAGAGTGAGCTGCAAACTACAATGACTATGAAATTCACATCACGCACGCTGTACGCATTACCCAGCATATGCATAAAAACTAGAGCTGCCCCCTAAAAGTCGACTAACCGTTAGTTGACCTGAAGAGGCATGGTCGACCAAAAATTTATTAGTCACTTAATCACAGAAAATAAATAAATAAATAAATAAATAAAAATCCACATTGGTGAAGTCATGCGGATCATTAACAGTTGGTCTATGTGCTAATTCAGTAGGCTACTTCGGGCAGGACATCCAAACACTAGCCTAACAATAATTGACCTCAAATACGGCTTTTTTGTATCAGCAATGTAATTATAAGCAGTGTTACATGGCCATTCAATCCAATGTTACCCTAGAGAAATGTGCGCTATTGAAGTGTCTGTGTGGAGTGTGGAGGCTGAACACTAACTGCATGAGAGATGGAAGCACCGGTGCGCTCGCTTGCTTTTAAAATACTCTGATATTTTTGCTCATACATATCAGAGTAATACATCTTTCAAATCTGTAAAGACTCTTCTTCCAAATTTGTACGTTTATTTTTACGCACTCACAAAAACAACAAAACATTGTGCTTTTGTAAAATAATGAAAGCAAACAGGATGCACTTTCTGGCTTCATAGTCTCTGTGAACTTGAGTGCAAAATGTCAACTTTCAAATAAGCCAATTCAAATAAAAAACAAATATTCTCAGATTATGTACTCAGCATTAAAAGTGCAGACAGATGCATCCACTGCTGCAAAAATGATGAGTCAGTGTTGCATAATTATAATTTAAATAGTTTATTAATAACTGTGTGATTAGTCTACTAATGCTTTAAATGAACGATTAATAGTCGACCAGAAAAAAACTTTAGTCAGGGGCAGCCCTAATATAAAGTAAAACCATGCTTTAGTGTGGCTTACCTGGCTAACTTTCATGCAGGTTTGAGTCTCATTTGGAACCTGCTGCACAAATCAATATTGGGTCCCACTTTATATTAAGTGTACCTAATATCTGGGTACTTATATTGTAACTAGATGTGTACATAGTACGTAAACCACAGTGTAAGTACGTAACAACCCACTGAATGGTATGTGTAAGTACAAATGTGTAACAGGACATGGGTAACAACAATTTCTGGTAATGAAAGTACAAATGTGTAACAGGACCAAAAGCACTTTTTGGTAAAGAAAGTGTTACACTTTATATTAGATTTATCACATAATTACTCTGATGTTACACAGCAGTGGCCATTAAGGCTTTACATTTAAACTGTGGTTGGTGACCAGAATGTTACACTCTATATTAAGTGGACAGGTCCTGAGGAGTTATCATGTAAGTACACTGCTGCTCATTTAGCAGCACCTAGTGAGCATTAATACATGCTCATCATCGCGACACAAAAATTCTCCTAGAATTCACACTTTGCATTCAGTTAACAGATCCATACGAATCATGCATGAAATAAAAGTTTAAAAAGTCAAATGATAGCTTTATGTGCTTTACAGATGAACTTGAAGTCTTTATTCATTCAAATGTTCAATAATAGATGATCTTTGGTGCGGTAACGCAAGTTTATGATCCGATTCGTGAACAGATGATTCTTTTGAGTCAATCTTTTAAAAGAATAATTTATTTTATAATTATAATTACATTATAATTACATAATATATAATTAATTTATTTAAGAACTTCACTCTGCGCTGAAACATATGCAAAATAATAAAGCACCAGGACCGGATGGCTTCCCTGCTGAACATTTTTGGTCAACTTTATACCCACTATTCAGTAGAACAATAACGGAAATAAGACAAAATGCTAAATTCCCATCCCACATGAATACAGCACTTATATCACTCATTCCTAAACCTAACAAAGACCACACCCTCACATCTAACTACCGTCCTATTTCACTTATAAATGTCGACATAAAAATCATTAGCAAAGCATTATCTCATAGAATTGAGAAAATTATATCATATATCATCCATCCTGATCAGACCGGCTTCATAAAAGGTAGACACGCATCTAACAATACCCGCAGATTATATAATTTAGTGCAGTACTCATCAGTACAACAGAAAGATACTCTCATTGCCACATTAGATGCTGAAAAAGGTTTTGATAGGGTCAACTGGAATTTTTTATTCACCACACTACAAAAATTTGGCTTTGGAGAGTCATTTATTAACTGGATCAAGATTTTATACACATAACCATCTGCCACAGTCACAACCAATGGACTAACATCACAAAGCTTCACACTGCACAGGGGGACGAGGCAGGGATATCCACTCTCTCCATCTCTATTCACTATTTTTATTGAACCTTTAGCAGCAGCTATCCGCCAAAACCCAGCAATCAAAGGTATTGAAACACCACAACAAACACATAAAATCTCACTTTATGCAGATGATATTCTACTATTTATACAAGAACCCCTAGCATCTACTCAAGAAATAATTAAAATATTCCAGTCCTTTTCAAAAATTTCAGATTACGCAATAAACTGGAACAAATCTTCCATCCTCCCTTTACACAAAACCAAATGGGATGTGGCACCCCACCAAGTACCTATACTTATATGTCATGATCACATCACTTACTTAGGCATTAAGATTTCCTCCAGACTGTCAGAATTGGTAACACTCAACTTCACACCACTGTTAAAAAAAATAGAAGACGACTTGCTTCGATGGCTCAACCTTCCAATCTCCATAATTGGCAGGATAGCAGCAATAAAGATGACAATTTTACCAAAAATTTATTATCTATTCTCAATGATTCCAACCCACCCCACACTCACCTGGTTTAAATCACTAGACTCTATTATCACTCACTTCTATTGGAAAAACAAAACGCCAAGGATAAAATTGACCACACTACAAAAAAACAAGGATCAAGGAGGACTAGAAGCACCAAATTTTCATTATTACTCATTGGCTAACCAACTGCAATACATATACAAATGGATCCACCCCACCCAATCCGATATTATATGGCTAGATATAGAACAATCACTATGCAAAGAATTAAATATAGCTGACATACCATTCCTCACCAAATCAATCAAACAACACACATGTTTTAATGCTGTAACTATAGCTTCCACTCTGACAGCCTGGTGGAAATTTCACCAAATCACAAATTCTATACTAGCTCCATCTAACCTCACCCCACTGTGGAACAACCGTGACTTTATAAGCAATAAAAAAATACTGAATTTTCGCACATGGGCTGAAAGGGCTATCACCCACATTAACCATATTTTCAAAATATAAACTCTAAAATGCTCCTCATAACTCTAACCATCGCCAAGAAAACTATCCTCATGAACTGGAAAACTCGTAACAACATACACATTAACCACTGGAATGTGTATCTCATTACAGACTTCATTACAATGGAATATACATCTGAAACCGATCTCTACCATCCAACACTTTCTGACCTTTTACAACTATGAATCCCTTCTCTCCTCTCAACTCCGACTCCTCCCACCTTTTAATCAACTCACAGATATTACTGCATTTTTGTTATTTTTGTCATCGTAATTTTTTTGTCCATTACTGTTATTGTCATGATTACTATTATTATTTTTATTATTGTTGTAATTGCTCTTATTATTGCCGTTGCTCTCATCATTGTTATCACCATTGCCATCATCATCATCATCATCATCATCATTATTATTATTATTGCATTTTGAAATTACTAACCTGGTTTCCACTATTGTCAGTACTGCTATAGTTAAATCAATTGATTATTTCCAATTCCCCCCTAATCTTTTCATGTGTTTTAATGCACCACAACGTGGAATAGAAAAAAAATATAAATATATATATATATATATACACATATACACAATTGAAAAACCACATAAACACTCAGGCAGGCAAGACAGGCGAAAAGTAGTTTCCATAGGAATAATTTATTTTGTTTAACAAAACCAGTTTGGAAACCAATGGTTCATAAACTGGATAGATCTGAGGTGTATTTCCCAGAAACATCGTTAGTGAACTGTGGTTATTAAATATTGAACTATAATAACGGCATTGCATGCGACCGTGGGAAACGAGCCCTGTCATGACTATGAAAATTGTAAATTCACACTGAAGGCATCAAAACTATGAATTAACACATGTGGAATTATATGTGGAATTATATACATAACAAAAAAGTGTGAAAAAACGGAAAATATGTCATATTCTAGGTTCTTCAAAGTAGCCACCTTTTGCTTTGATAACTGCTTTGCACACTCTTGGCATTCTCTTGATGAGCTTCAAGAGGTAGTCACCTGAAATGGTCTTCCAACAGTCTTGAAGGAGTTCCCCGAGAGATGCTTAGCACTTGTTGGCCCTTTTGCCTTCTGTCTGCGGTCCAGCTCACCCCTAAACCATCTCGATTGGGTTCAGGTCCGGTGACTGTGGAGGCCAGGTCATCTGGCGCAGCACCCCATAACTCTCCTTCTTGGTCAAATAGCCCTTGATGCCTTCAGTGTGACTCTACAATTTTCATAGTCATGAAAATAAAGAAAACTCTTTGAATGAGAAGGTGTGTCCAAACTTTTGGTCTGTACTGTATATATATATATATATATATATATATATATAAAATGTATTTATTTATTTTATTTATATTTTACTGGCCTAGATGTTCGGGCCACAAGAGAAATATCAAGGAAGTAAATTATAATATTTAGCTACTGTATATACCATTATCAGCATATGAAGTAGATTTGTCTTTCGTCATCTCTGTGCACTGTTAATGCAGTGTCAGATGCCGAAATCACCGTCACTTTTTACTTTTACTTTCTAGTGAATCAACTGAGATTAAGAGGTTCACCGCATAATTCTTGAGCAAAGTTTGCACATTGCTTGTGTAATATCCATTGGCTCACCTTCCTTGTTTAAAACAAATATTTACAATATTGCGACATAACCAGCCCCCCTCCCACCCCCCACCCTTGAGTTTGCGGCTGGGGGCAGCAGATTTGCGCTATACCACTGGACTCCGTCCCTTAGTTAGCCTAGTGCTCGCTCACTTTTGCCCAGGCCCACCCAAAAATACAATTCTGGCTATGCCCCTGGTTTGGTGTGTCTGGATTCATTTAGAAGCTTGGAATGCAGCATTAAACAGCATGGAATTCCATTGATTGTATTCAAATCGAATTTCTAATGATTGGACGATTTAAATGACATAACATGTTTTGTTCCTCATAGAAAATCTGTGGAAACCTGTTGTTTATGCAAATAAAACATAAATCTTATCATTTTTATTTAGAGTTGGAAAGCATAAAAACAAGACATCCAGTTAATATGTTCTTTTGTCTGTTTCATAGCTTAAGTATTTCAAAGTATTCTTAAGTATTTAGATTAAGTTACTAAACCTGAGTAATCTAAAATATATATATATTACTGATTACTTTTTAAAGCTTGTATTCTTTAATCTGTAGTGAAATACATTTTAAAAGTAACCTTCCCAGCCCTGTCCCTAAACCTACCCATCTCCACCTATTTTTAACATACGTCTAAATGAAAGAAATGCAATAATTCTAATTAGGGAACACTATTCACTATTTACTGGTTACTTATTAGCATGCATATTACTAGCATATTGGCTGTTTATTAGTACTTATGAAGTACTAATAAACAATGGCTTATTAATGCTTAATTCTGAATGACTATGGACCAGTTTCATAATGGTTCATAGAAGAAGAAGAAAAAGAAAACTTTATTCAGCTATTTCTTCTCTTCTGGGGCAGTCCTCCTACATTATTGACGTATGTGCATTGCTTTCCTCTGTGCAATACACGTGTTTTCTACATCAGCAGCACCACACGCATGCATCGATAATGGCGAAGGATTGTCCCAGAAGAGAAGAAATCGTTGAATGAAGTCATTATATTCTTTGCGCACAAAAAGTATTCTTGTAGCTTCATAAAATTATGGTTGAACCTCTGATGTCACATGGATCATTTTAATGATGTCCTTAATACGTTTCTGTGCCTCGATTGTGGTAGGACCCTTGTTCTTTATGCAGATTCAGAAAGCTCTCGGATTTTATCAAAAATATCTTATTTTGTGTTCCGAAGATTAACAAAGGTCTTATGTGTTTGGAATGTCATGAGGGTAAGTAATTACTGACAATTTTTTAAAAACATTTTGTAATGCATTTGTAAAAATAGTAATTCAGATCTGCACATATATTCTGTTGAGAGGAATTACTTTCTGCAGCTTTCACAAGCAGCGAGGAGTCATTAGTGAGGAAGGATATTTTATTGTGCATGTGCTTGTGTGTGTACGTGCATCGTTGTAAGGATAAGGTGCATATTAGGATAAAGTTATGATGAAGTTATTTATTTATTATCTTGAAACAACCCTTATTTTAATGTTTTGATATGATAACTGATATGATGGTTTGGTTATATTTGCAATCCACAGTGCTTCTCAATAAATTAGAATGTCGTGAAAAAGTTCATTTATTTCAGTAATTCAACTCAAACTGTGAAACTCGGGTATTAAATAAATTCAGTGCACACAGACTGAAGTAGTTTAAGTCTATGGTTATTTTAATTGTGATGATTTGGCTCACATTTAACAAAAATCCACCAGTTCACTATTTCAACAAATTAGAGTATGGTGACATGCCAATTAACTAATCAATTCAGAACACCTGCAAAGGTTTCCTGAGCCTTCACAATGGTCTCTCAGTTTGGTTCACTAGGCTACACAATCATAGGGAAGACTGCTTATCTGACAGTTGTCCAGAAGACAATCATTGACACCCTTCACAAGAAGCCATAAACATTCAATGCCAAAGAAGCTGGCTGTTCACAGAGTGCTGTTTCCAAGCATGTTAACATAAAGTTGATTGGAAGGGAAAAGTGTGGAGAAAATAAAGATGCACAACCAACCGAAAGAACCAGAGCCTTATGGGGATTGTCAAACAAAATCGATTCAAGAATTTGAGTGAACTTTACAAGGAATGGACTGAGGCTGGGGTCAAGGCATCATGAGCCACCACACACACACGTGTCAAGGAATTTGGATACAGTTGTCGTATTCCTCTTGTTAAGCCACTCCTGAACCACAGACAACTTCAGAGGCGTCTTACCTGGGCTAAGGAGAAGAAGAACTGGACTGTTGTCCAGTGGTCCAAAGTCCTCTTTTCAGATGAGAGCAAGTTTTGTATTTCATTTTGAAACCAAGGTCCTAGAGTCTGGAGGAAGGGTGGAGAAGCTCATAGCCCAAGTTGCTTGAAGTCCAGTGTTAAGTTTCCACAGTCTGTGATAATTTGGGGTGCAATGTCATCTGCTGGTGTTGGTCCATTGTGTTTTTTGCAAACCATAGTCACTTCACCCATTTACCAAGACATTTTGGAGCACTGCTTACTTCTGCTGACCAGCTTTTGTAGATGCTGATTTCATTTTCCAGAAAGATTTGGCACCTGCCCACACTGCCAAACGCACCACAAGTTTGTTAAATGACCATGGTGTTGGTGTGCTTGACTGGCCAGCAAACTCACAAGACCTGAACCCCAGAGAGAATCTATGGGGTATTGTCAAGAGGAAAAAAGAGAAACAAGAGACCGGACAATGCAGATGAGCCGAAGGCCACTGTCAAAGAAACCTGGGCCTCCCATACCACCTCAGCAGTGACACAAACTGATCACCTCCATGCCACGCTGAATTGAGAGAGTAATAAAAGCAAACAAAAGCCCCTACCAAATATTGAGTACATGTACAGCAAATGAACATACTTTCCAGAAGGCCAACAATTAACTAAAAATGCTTATTTTTATTTATTTGGTAACACTTTAGTATAAGGTCCAATTCACACTAATAACTGCTTGCTTATTAACATGTCTATTATTAACATATTGGCTGTTTATTAGTGCTTATAAAGTACATATAATGCATGACATCCATAATCCTACCCAATACCCTAAACTTAACAACTACCTTATAAACTATTAATAAGCAGCAAATAAGGGGTTAATTGAGGCAAAATTCATAGTTAATGGTTAGTTAATAGTGAGAATTGGACCCTAAAATAAAGTGTGACCATTTATTTATTTATTTATTTATTTATTATTGGTCTTATGAAGTATTCTAATTTATTTATAAATTAATTATTTTTCTGCATTAAAATGCCAAACGTTTCAATTTGTCCATTGTGGTACAATGTTGCCTTTTAAAAACATTAACTTTTGAAATATAAGTAAATAAAACTATTTAAATCTTTATTGATTTTAAGCAGGAAAATGATCAAATTGTGTAACATTGATTAATATATCACGGTAATGAATATGCACATTGTTATCGTGGGCACTTCTAAATACCGTGAATAATTATACATTACAAATTATTCCGAATTTGGGATGCATTTTAATAATACTTTCCCATCAACTGGTCAATGTACACTCTGATATAAACAAGCAGGCATGAGAAGCACATGGGCACATAGATTAAAATAGCCATTAAGATTTGTGGATTTGCTATGGTGCTCATCACAGCACCAAATACTTAAATATTTAGACTTACTAGGCCAGTGGTCCCCAACCTTTTTCAACTCGCAGCCCACACAACCAAACACATATGTTTGCGCGGCCCACTGAAAAAAAAAAATTAACTGACCCTGCTATTGTTGGGTTATCGCGATTTCTTTGATCAATTTAGCGATTTCGATTTTAATCACGATTTTGACACACACAGATAAGCTTTACAGTCATAAATGCATTCAGGATGAATTTGAAACATATTTTCAAAAGAAAACCAATTAGAGCTTTATCAAAAAGTTGTTACGTCTCTAGAACAGACATAAGTCAAAATAATCACTATAGTAAAGGTGTAACAAAATTTCTAGACTTACGGCAAAAAAATATAAATAAATAAATCCTGTGTCCTGGGACTTTTTTTTTTTGCCATGCATTGTTCATAGAGCTCATTAATTGTAGCGGTGCCTCAGGTGTAGATTTGTTATACATTATACAGGTTCACAAGTACTCCGTTTGCATTATGTATACAGTATGTGCAAGCGGTGCAGAAGTAGCAGTGAGTGCACATTATTGTAATGCGAAAGCACATAAAAATAATGCATGAGTGCAAATCTCTCTGTTCGGACGCAGATTTCCTTTGCTCTGTCACAAACCCAGACGTGCTTGCTCAGATACACGCTGCTCTCGCGCGGAGAGTGTGCGCACTTAAAACGTGTCTCCTCTCACTTAAACTGCAGTCAGGAGGGAACATGTTGACAGCCATTTATGTTGACCTTGTTGACAGCCATTTATGCATGTTTAAATTCAGGTTCTCCGTGGATCCTTAAAAATCTTAAAATGTATTAAATTGCGCAAATTTTTGAGTGGCATTAAATTTCATCTGGGCGGTATTAAATTTCATGTGGGCGGAATGAAAGAAAGTTATCGGAAAAACTATTTTCCTTGCTAACGTAATTTCACCAGCGCACGTCCCTGTCTGAAGACAGTAAAAAGTAGCGTGTGCCTATAGCACAGGCATCATACACAATTTAGGGGGCAGTGTTTTTCCAGTAGGCCTGTCATAGAAACAGACGAAGAAGTGTTTCATTCAGAGTGGCAGACGCGAGCCAAGTGGGGAAAGTGCAGGTTTAATGATAACTGGCTCGATGATGAGAAATATAGCAGGTTACAAAAAACGACGGAATACGAAGTGCGGTGCAGACTTTGCAAAAAGACCATACAATTGGGAACAATGAGCTGCAAAGCCCTTGACGCACATATGAAAGGGGAGAAGCACAAGCGCTATGACGATAGTCAGGCAACAACTGTCCCCATCCAGATGTTTGCAGCATCGGTATCTACTTCAAAGGCTAACGTTACACCTGCGTAGGTGTTTTTGGGTCCTAGTACAAGTAATGCCTTCGGTACATTCTCCCCAACCACTACACCGAAGGCCGAAATGCTGTGGGCTTTGCACACGGTTAGCCGACATCACTCCAACGAAGACGTGAGCACCAGTGATGTGCGGGTCAATGTATTAATAACCCGTACACGACCGACGTTTTAAACTGACCCACACGCAACTCGGACCGCAAAAAAAAAAAAAAAATTAAATTGTACCCGACCCGCTTCCTGACCCGCATTGTTTAAAAGCAGTAAATGCTCATTGTAGCGTCATTGGGCCATAGACATAGGAACAATAGGCAAAAAAAAAAACTATATTCTAATTTTGTTAAGAATTATACAAAATCGTCAATAAGCTCATAATTTGTACTAAAGTAGTCTAGTCTGGCTATGTCTATTTTGATGTTTGAAGTTCAGCAGAGGTTCGGGTTTGTTCCGATCAGAGCTCGTGAGCGGAGAGCGCATTTCTGAATATTCCGCTCAGCTCACTCATTCCGTGGGGTCGCTCACTCAACCCAGAATGGCCTGCTGGTTCGAGAAATGTAATTGTTTAGTAATAAACTAGTGTTCTCAGTGTCACTGCAAAGATGAAGTTGACGATGCTTACTCGCCATGAATGCCAGAGAGAAATACATATTTCATATGGATTACATAATCAGAGAGTAGCCTACTTAATTTGGTTTGAATATTTTATTTTAAAATAGACATTTCAAGCTTTCTGCAATATATAGCCTATATTTCTCAAATCTGTGAGGCACAAGCTGAGTTTCGGCACCCTCCAGTTCACATGCAATGCAAGTGATCATGCCGGCGCCTCATTACATTGCCTGCTATATATTTGCTTCTTATTTATAAAATATGGGCAATTGATTGATAAAACATTGATCAAAATTAAGATTGTGTCTAGTACTATATAAATCACAAAGGTTTATTTGGCATCTTTATTTCAAACGACCCGACCGACCGCGACCCGATTATCATAAAAAATATTTTTGGATGACTCGTAACCGCGGGTGATCGCAGGCACAAGCGCATTTTGGATCAACCCGTGCATCACTGGTGAGCACTGTCTTCAGGGCAATGTTCCCTGACTCGGAATGTGCAAAAAACATTTAGTTGTGGCAAGGACAAAACCTCTTATCTTGCTCGATTTGGACTTGTTCCGTACATAAAAAGGCAACGTCTGTCAAGTGTGAATCAAGGTGCTAGATATTAATTATTTTTGCACGCATGCAGTGTGAACGCCCTGATCCGTTAACATGGGTTTGGAAAAAAGGCGCATCACAGACAGTGTGTGAACCTGGAGTTAGGTATATGCCCAGTCTGTTCTGTTCTCGTGCTAGGTGCGTTGCATTCTGATTGGCTCGGATAGCATACTGCCGCGGAAAATCGTGATATAAAGTGAGTTAGAAATCCTGCATGCTCATATTGTGATTTTATGATGATTTCTATTAATCGCATAGCCATAGGATGAACTGGCAATGAACAGAAAATATCTCGGGCTGGCACCGCTCAGCAAAACGGGAAAACCAGATCCAGGCAGAGCTTGGCAGCGGGTAGACAGTCAGCGGAGCAAGCAGTCAGAAGGGAACATGTTGACAGCCATTTATGTTGACCTTGTTGACAGCCATTTATGCATGTTTAAATTCAGGGTCTCCGTGGATCCTTAAAAATCTTAAAATGTATTAAATTGCGCAAATTTTTGAGTGGCATTAAATTTCATCTGGGCGGTATTAAATTTCATGTGGGCGGAATGAAAGAAAGTTATCGGAAAAACTATTTTCCTTGCTAACGTAATTTCACCAGCGCACGTCCCTGTCTGAAGACAGTAAAAAGTAGCGTGTGCCTATAGCACAGGCATCATACACAATTTAGGGGGCAGTGTTTTTCCAGTAGGCCTGTCATAGAAACAGACGAAGAAGTGTTTCATTCAGAGTGGCAGACGCGAGCCAAGTGGGGAAAGTGCAGGTTTAATGATAACTGGCTCGATGATGAGAAATATAGCAGGTTACAAAAAACGACGGAATACGAAGTGCGGTGCAGACTTTGCAAAAAGACCATACAATTGGGAACAATGAGCTGCAAAGCCCTTGACGCACATATGAAAGGGGAGAAGCACAAGCGCTATGACGATAGTCAGGCAACAACTGTCCCCATCCAGATGTTTGCAGCATCGGTATCTACTTCAAAGGCTAACGTTACACCTGCGTTGGTGTCTTTGGGTCCCAGTACAAGTAATGCCTTCGGTACATTCTCCCCAACCACTACACCGAAGGCCGAAATGCTGTGGGCTTTGCACACGGTTAGCCGACATCACTCCAACGAAGACGTGAGCACCAGTGATGTGCGGGTCAATGTATTAATAACCCGTACACGACCGACGTTTTAAACTGACCCACACGCAACTCGGACCGCAAAAAAAAAAAATAAATTAAATTGTACCCGACCCGCTTCCTGACCCGCATTGTTTAAAAGCAGTAAATGCTCATTGTAGCGTCATTGGGCCATAGACATAGGAACAATAGGCAAAAAAAAAAACTATATTCTAATTTTGTTAAGAATTATACAAAATCGTCAATAAGCTCATAATTTGTACTAAAGTAGTCTAGTCTGGCTATGTCTATTTTGATGTTTGAAGTTCAGCAGAGGTTCGGGTTTGTTCCGATCAGAGCTCGTGAGCGGAGAGCGCATTTCTGAATATTCCGCTCAGCTCACTCATTCCGTGGGGTCGCTCACTCAACCCAGAATGGCCTGCTGGTTCGAGAAATGTAATTGTTTAGTAATAAACTAGTGTTCTCAGTGTCACTGCAAAGATGAAGTTGACGATGCTTACTCGCCATGAATGCCAGAGAGAAATACATATTTCATATGGATTACATAATCAGAGAGTAGCCTACTTATTTTGGTTTGAATATTTTATTTTAAAATAGACATTTCAAGCTTTCTGCAATATATAGCCTATATTTCTCAAATCTGTGAGGCACAAGCTGAGTTTCGGCACCCTCATGCCGGCGCCTCATTACATTGCCTGCTATATATTTGCTTCTTATTTATAAAATATGGGCAATTGATTGATAAAACATTGATCAAAATTAAGATTGTGTCTAGTACTATATAAATCACAAAGGTTTATTTGGCATCTTTATTTCAAACGACCCGACCGACCGCGACCCGATTATCATAAAAAATATTTTTGGATGACTCGTAACCGCGGGTGATCGCAGGCACAAGCGCATTTTGGATCAACCCGTGCATCACTGGTGAGCACTGTCTTCAGGGCAATGTTCCCTGACTCGGAATGTGCAAAAAACATTTAGTTGTGGCAAGGACAAAACCTCTTATCTTGCTCGATTTGGACTTGTTCCGTACATAAAAAGGCAACGTCTGTCAAGTGTGAATCAAGGCAGCTTCGTTCTCATGTTTGACAAAAGCATGAATAGGACCACCAAAAGCAAACAACTGGATTTGCATGTCAGGTACTGAACTGAGATGCTTAACGGATCAACAGTAAAAATTGTGCAAGAATATTGGGGTTCTTTGCTGTTGTTTGGACACTAATTCCCTTTTTTTACTCCGTGTTTAACTTGTCATTTGCAATTTGATTTATTTACGCACTGTTTGTACATTATTTACAGCATTGCTGTAGTATTGAGAAGGCAGTTGCCTGACATGCACTTTATGTTGCTAAATATGCACTGACAATTTGCACTGTTGTTCAAATACAAATGTGCTTTGTTAACCTGAACAGCCTAGAATGTCGTGTGTATCTGTATATATATATATATATATATATATATACAGTACAGACCAAAAGTTTGGAAACATTACTATTTTTAATGTTTTTGAAAGAAGTTTCTTCTGCTCATCAAGCCTGCATTTATTTGATCAAAAATACAGAAAAAACAGTAATATTGTGAAATATTATTACAACTTAAAATAATAGTTTTCTATTTGAATATACTTTAAAAAATATAATTGAATTTTCAGCATCATTCCTCCAGCCTTCAGTGTCACATGTAACATCAGTCTATCACATGATCATTTAGAAATCATTCTAATATTCTGATTTATTATGAGTGTTGGAAACAGTTCTGCTGTCTAATATATTTGATGAATAAAAGGTTAAAAAGAACTGCATTTATTAAAAAAAAAAAAATTCTAATAATATATATTCTAATAATATATTTTCTTTACTATCACTTTTTATCAATTTAACACATCCTTGCTGAATAAAAGTATTGATTTTATAAAAAAAAAAAAGAAAAAAAAAAATTACTGACCCCAAATCTGTATTTCTGTATTTTTGATCAAATAAATGCAGGCTTGATGAGCAAAGAAACTTCTTTCAAAAACATTGAAAATAGTAATGTTTCCAAACTTTTGGTCTGTACTATATATTTATATATATATATATATATATATATATATATATATATATATATATATATATATATATATATATACTTTTTATTTATTTATTTTGCCGGGATAATGGTCTTAATTTTTATTCTTGAAGGTCTTAAAAAGGTCTTAAAAGTCATTACATTTGTTGATCAAAAATGCAGCATATGCAGCATATGCAGCAAAAATATAAATTGGTGGTTTATTCTTAAATCAATCAGCGAGCTCGAATAGTGGAAGCATAGTTACAGTTTAATATTTATTTTTTGTTATTTAATTATATATATATGAAATTATGTTATGTTATGACTTAGACATTTTTAAATTTATTAACAATATTATTATTTCTTTTAATAGTAATTGGCGGCCCACCTGCAATACCACCGCGACCCACTTTTTTTTTAGCAAAGATGAATAACTTCTGTAGCAAATGTAACTGTTGCTCATTGTTATTGTTAATGCATTAACAAGGGTTAACTAATGAGGTCTTGTTGTAAAGTGATACCTATTGGTCTTTATAGTTCTTCTGCACTTTAATCTGTATAAAATGTTTAACTTTATACATGTTTCTGTATTGCTTTATTGTATTTAAATATTCAGTTATTTTTGTTATAAGAAAAAAAAATCTGTTATACTGTATTATGTATTACCACTTTTTTAAAAACTAAATTTCAATATTGTGATAATACCATATACCGTGACAAAAGCATTGGCAATTAATTGCAACATGATAATTTTATATCGGCATATCCCTAGACTTCAGTAATCTAATTTTTAGGACTAAATTCAATTGCATTCAATTGTAAATAAGTCTAAAATTAATACAAAAATAAATCTGATAACACATTTGTTAATCTAAAAAGCTACAAGAAAAATGTTTTTGTAAAAGTAATACTGTAGTATGCTGTTCCGAATTCGAACTTACTTTTTTCATAATTTAACAGTGTAGTTAAGGCCTTAACCAGCAGGGGCTAACACCTCATGCTAACCAGTAAATCCTGATTAGCATGCTGTGGACATGAATAAATAATTAAAATTATATTCCTTGCAACTAAAAAGCCCTGAGAAAAACCTCAGTCAAATGGATGCAGTGGCTTATATTGCGTTTTGTGGAACATCTGCTTCTGAAGTGAAAAAAGTCAAACTTTGCCCAAATCAAGTGAAGTTTTTCCATTCCCTTCTATGTTATAGTTTCCTGCTCCACGCACCAAAGCTTGAGGCACAATTATGCAGCTGTTTCGTGTAACTGCTTAGAAGGAACTGACGCTACAGCTACTGCGAGAGACAGAGGATTTAAATGAAGCCTCCCACAGGAGCTCAGCAAAGTCTTTGTTTCCCCAGTAAAAGCTGTTCCCATTGCTCTCGCTGTCAGAACCGACAGAAGCACACTCTGAAATTTTTTGAGTTTGGTGGTTGAATTCCTCGGGGGAGTGTCATTAGGAAATCTCTCTAACTCTCTCCGGCACTAATTAGCATGTGGCTCAATGTGGCATTTGGAACCCTCTGTTTCAACCTGGACTCACGGGCCTCCAGTTATAAAGAACTATGCAGATGTTTAGAGCCCTCCCTTGATTTACCAAGCAATGCTATGGGGGAAAACAAAAACAGCCAACATTCACCATAGTTCACATTAGAAATAAGTTACGGCAAACAACAGCATTTTAGTTTGAAATGAAGTCATTGCAGCTCACTAGAACATAGAGGTTGTTGTCTGGTTAAAGACAGAAAGATATGAAAATGTTTACATTTAAAGTCAACTTACTTTCATAATATGATATTTTTAATATTCCATGCAGAAAGCAGTTTTGGTTATAAAATAACTTGTCATAAGAAATAACTGGTTTCTATGGCTTTCTTCATACTGCACAATAAATAAATAAATAAATACATTTGCAAGTGATCAGGGCTGCATTTCCTGATAACACTGTCTCTTAATGCACTATGAAGACTCTAAAGGTAGGCTACCTGAACTAAAGGTGTACCATTTCTAGGTGTGTTCGCCAAGCTATAGGTAAGGAGGTTGCTTGAGATACATTGTCTTACGTGCGATGTTACCAGGTGCTTTCCTTGGCGTTGGTGCTGAATCGGTTGATATCAATGGCTTGAGAATCGATTATTCATTCTATGCACAGGCTGCTTCACTAAAAAAGACACAGAACTTTATCCTGTTACAACGCATTGCTGCCATGCTGTCAAATTTTAATTTGTATTTATTTTTCCTAAAGATTCAGTGCACATGGTTCTGTGGATGGTGCTGTCTTTCATTTTGCACAACTATCATATTTGTAGAATGAGAGGTACAGAACTGTGAACTGTCAAAAGAGATAAGGTAGAGCTAAGAGTGATCCAGACCAACCTTAAGAAAGAATGACTTAACTAGGAACATTTAAAGTCAAAGTCAAAGTCAGCTTTATTTATATAGCGCTTTAAACAAAATACATTGCGTCAAAGCAACTGAACAACATTCATTAGGAAAACAGTGTCAATAATGCAAAATGATAGTTAAAGGCAGTTCATCATTGGATTCAGTTATGTCATCTCTGTTCAGTTAAATAGTGTCTGTGCATTTATTTGCAATCAAGTCAACGATATCGCTGTAGATGAAGTGTCCCCAACTAAGCAAGCCAGAGGCGACAGCGGCAAGGAACCGAAACTCCATCGGTGACAGAATGGAGAAAAAAACCTTTCTCAGAAACCAGAAACCAGGCTCAGTTGGGGGGCCAGTTCTCCTCTGACCAGACGAAACCAGTAGTTCAATTCCAGGCTGCAGCAAAGTCAGATTGTGCAGAAGAATCATCTGTTTCCTGTGGTCTTGTCCTGGTGCTCCTCTGAGACAAGGTCTTTACAGGGGATCTGTATCTGGGGCTCTAGTTGTCCTGGTCTCCGCTGTCTTTCAGGGATGTAGAGGTCCTTTCTAGGTGCTGATCCAGCATCTGGTCTGGATACGTACTGGATCCGGGTGACTGCAGTGACCCTCTGATCTGGACACAGACTGGATCTGGTGGCCACGGTGACCTCAGAACAAGAGAGAAACAGACTAATATTAGCGTAGATGCCATTCTTCTAATGATGTAGCAAGTACATAGGGTGTTATGGGAAGTGTTTCCGGTTTACCTAATTAATGCAGCCTAAAAATCCTTTAACGGATTTGGATAATAAAAGCATATTAGTATGTTATGTTTATGCCAGGTTAAAGAGATGGGTCTTTAATCTAGATTTAAACTGCAAGAGTGTGTCTGCCTCCCGAACAATGTTAGGTAGGTTATTCCAGAGTTGGGGCGCCAAATAGGAAAAGGATCTGCCGACTGCAGTTGATTTTGATATTCTAGGTATTATCAAATGGCCTGAGTTTTGAGAACGTAGCGGACGTAGAGGATTATAATGTAAAAGGAGCTCATTCAAATACTGAGGTGCTAAACCATTCAGGGCTTTATAAGTAATAAGCAATATTTTAAAATCTATGCGATGCTTGATAGGGAGCCAGTGCAGTGTTGACAGCACCGGGCTAATATGGTCATACTTCCTGGTTCTAGTAAGAACTCTTGCTGCTGCATTTTGGACTAGCTGTAGTTTGTTTACTAAGCTTGCAGAACAACCACCCAATAAAGCATTACAATAATCTAACCTTGAGGTCATAATTGCATGGATTAACATTTCTGCATTTGACATTGAGAGCATAGGCCGTAATTTAGATATATTTTTGGGATGGAAAAATGCAGTTTTACAAATGCTAGAAACGTGTCTTTCTAAGGAAAGATTGCGATCAAATGGCACACCTAGGTTCCTAACTGATGACGAAGAATTGACAGAGCAACCATCAAGTCTTAGACAGTGTTCTAGGTTATTACAAGCAGAATTTTTAGGTCCTATAATTAGCACCTCTGTTTTTTCAGAATTTAGCAGTAAAAAATTGCTCGTCATCCAGTTTTTTATATCGACTATGCAATCCATTAGTTTTTCAAATTGGTGTGTTTCACTGGGCTGCGAAGAAATATAGAGCTGAGTATCATCAGCATAACAGTGAAAGCTAACACCATGTTTCCTGATGATATCTCCCAAGGGTAACATATAAAGCGTGAAGAGTAGCGGCCCTAGTACTGAGCCTTGAGGTACTCCATACTGCACTTGTGATCGATAGGATACATCTTCATTCACTGCTACGAACTGATGGCGGTCATATAAGTACGATTTAAACCATGCTAATGCACTTCCACTGATGCCAACAAAGTGTTCAAGTCTATGCAAAAGAATGTTGTGGTCAATTGTGTCAAACGCAGCACTAAGATCCAATAAAACTAATAGAGAGATACACCCACAATCAGATGATAAGAGCAGATCATTTGTAACTCTAAGGAGAGCAGTCTCAGTACTATAATACGGTCTAAATCCTGACTGGAAATCCTCACATATACCATTTTTCTCTAAGAAGGAATATAATTGAGAGGATACCACCTTTTCTAGTATCTTGGACAGAAAAGGGAGATTCAAGATTGGTCTATAATTAACTAATTCGTTGTGGTTTTTTGATGAGAGGCTTAATAACAGCCAGTTTGAAGGTTTTGGGGACATATCCTAATGACAATGAGGAATTAATAATAGTCAGAAGAGGATCTATGACTTCTGGAAGCACCTCTTTTAGGAGCTTAGATGGTATAGGGTCTAACATACATGTTGTTGGTTTAGATGATTTAAAAAGTTTATACAATTCTTCCTCTCCTATAGTAGAGAATGAGTGGAACTGTTCCTCAGGGGGTCTATAGTGCACTGTCTGATGTGATACTGTAGCTGACGGCTGAATGGTTGCAATTTTATCTCTAATAGTATCGATTTTAGAAGTAAAGTAGTTCATAAAGTCATTACTGCTGTGGTGTTGGGAAATGTCAACACTTGTTGAGGCTTTATTTTTCGTTAATTTAGCCACTGTATTGAATAAATGCCTGGGGTTATGTTTGTTTTCTTCTAAAAGAGAAGAAAAGTAATCGGATCTAGCAGTTTTTAATGCTTTTCTGTAGGATATGTCACTTTCCCGCCAAGCAATACGAAATACCTCTAGTTTTGTTTTCCTCCAGCTGCGCTCCATTTTTCGGGCTGCTCTCTTTAGGGTGCGAGTATGCTCATTATACCATGGTGTCAAACTGTTTTCCTTAACCTTCCTTAAGCGTAAAGGAGCAACTTTATTTAAAGTGCTAGAAAAGAGAGAGTCCATAGTTTCTATTACATCATCGAGTTGTTCTGAGGTTTTGTATATGCTAAGGAATTTGGTTACATCAGGAAGATAACTTAAAAAGCAGTCTTTTGTGTTAGAAGTGATGGTTCTTCCATACTTGTAACAAGAAGTAGAATTTACAATTTTGGCTATATGAATTTTGCAAAGAACTAAATAATGATCTGAGATATCATCACTTGGCTGAATAATTTCAACACCATCAACATCAATTCCATGTGACAGTATTAAATCTAGAGTATGATTTCGACAATGAGTAGGTCCTGAAACGTGTTGTCTAACACCAATAGAGTTCAGAATGTCTATAAATGCTGATCCCAATGCATTGTTTTCATTATCAACATGGATATTAAAATCACCAACTATTAAAACTTTATCTGCAGCCAGAACTAACTCGGATGTAAAATCACCAAACTCTTTAATAAAGTCTGTATGGTGCCCTGGTGGCCTGTATACAGTAGCCAGTACAAACATAACAGGGGATTTATCATTAACATTTGTTTCTCTGGATAATGTTATATGAAGCACCATTACTTCAAACGAGTTATACTTGTAGCCTGCCCTCTGAGAAATCCTGAAAACGTTGTTATAAATTGAAGCAACACCTCCACCTTTGCCTTTTAGACGGGGCTCATGTTTATAACAGTACTCTTGGGGGGTGGATTCATTTAAAATAATGTAATCATCAGGTTTCTGTCAAACAGAGCACATCTATATTATGATCAGTGATCATATTATTTACAAAAAGTGTTTTCGTAGAAAGGGATCTGATATTCAATGAGCCAAGCTTTATCATTTGTTTATCCATATTGCTTCTGTTTTTTATTTGTTGAACCTCAATTAAATTGTTAATCTTAACTTGGATTGGACGTTTTTTTGTTTTTTTCTAGTTCGGGGAACAGACACAGTCTCTATAGTGTGATATCTAGGTGAAAGAGTCTCTATGTGCTGAGAATTAACTGACCTCTGTGACGGGAGGCAGCTAGCAGACGGTCGGTTTAGCCAGTCTGTCTGCTTCCTGACCTGGGCCCCAGTTAGTCAAGTATAAACACTAAGACTATTTGCCATATTTCTAGAGAGAAGAGTGGCGCCACCCCAGGAGGGATGAAGACCATCTCTTTTAAACAGGTCAGGTCTGCCCCAAAAGCTCATCCAATTGTCTATGAAACCTATGTTATTCTGTGGGCACCACTTAGACATCCAGCCATTGAGTGATGGCAATCTGCTATGCATCTCATCACCACGGTAAGCAGGGAGGGGACCAGAGCATATTACAGTGTCTGACATCGTGCTTGCAAGTTCACACACCTCTTTAATGTTATTTTTAGTGATCTCCGACTGGCGAAGTCGAACATCATTAGCGCCGGCATGAATAACAATCTAACTGTATTTACGTTTAGCATTAGCCAGCACTTTTAAATTTGCCAAGATGTCAGGCGCTCTGGCTCCCGGTAAACATTTGACTATGGTGGCTGGTGTCTCTATATTCACGTTCCGTACAATAGAATCACCAATAACTAGAGCACTTTCATCAGGTTTCTCAGTGGGTGCATCACTGAGTGGGGAGAACCTGTTTAATGTTTTGATCAGAACAGAAGAGCGGTGTTTTGACCCACGACTACGCTGCCTCACCGTCACCCAGTTGCCCTGCTGCTGGGGCTCTGTTTCCGGATCCGGACAATGTACAGGAATCCCTGAGCTAGACGCATCCAAAGCCGTATCTAGAGCCCTTACATTCTTACTGTCCTCAATTAAAGTTTGGATGCGTGTCTCTAATTCTGAAATCTTCTCTGTCAGCCTAACTATTTCCCTGCATTTATCACATGTGAATCCCTCATCAGCGACAGAGATAGATAAACTGTACATGTGGCAAGAGGTGCAAGTAACAATGACGTGAGGAGCCATTACTCATCGTGCTTGATGAAATATTCTTACTGCGGTTGTTTGATGAACTTGTGAAAAAAAAAAATAAATAAATAAAAAAAAAAAAAAAAAATAAAAAAAAAAGTGAAACACATTAATGATAAGGTAAACGTTAAGGTACAACTTAAGAATAAGATAGCATTAGGTTTTGGGAAATGCAGCCTATATCTGTTTAGTCACACAGTGTAGGTAAAATCAAGTGTATCAGTTGCAATTGTAAAGATTTAAACATAAGCATGGTGCCAAGGAGAGTCGCTGTCATTGTGGGAAGAGAGGACGGAAAACTGAACATTTGGCATATGTGCATATCCATCATGTCCATTTCACAGTGCCGCTTAACTCTGAAAGCCGAAAAGGAAAGTCATTTCAAAGGCGGATCAGGTTAGTTATATTGTTGAAAGATTACAAAGAGAGACAAAGAATGTACGTTAATAAAGTTAATAGGTTTGAACTAGATTTATTTTTCACTTACAAGGGTTGGACAAAATACAACACCTAGGAAATGTATTAAATGTCCAGTTCACTTTATTTCACAAATTTACCAATACCCAATTAAAAGTCTTTTACCACAAATTTAGGGATGTAGAATATGGTCATGCTGACTATGTGTTTTATAAGCACTAATAAACAGCCAATATATACATGGTAGGCATGCTCATAAGCAACTAATAGTGAGAACTGGTCACTTTACTATAGTGTTACTGCATTTGACTTGTACCATTACAATTCTGATATTTTTACTATGTAATAATGGATGTTCAACATTATTTTGTCAATCCCCTGTAAATTTGAAAAGATCAACTATTTTGAAGGATGTCAGGGCCCAGCATGTCTCAGTTCTAGTGAACTGAAATCAAATTACCACTTTTTTTGGAAGGTTTTTTTTCTTTTCTTTTTTTTTTTTCAGGTTGTCTTCTCTACATCCACAAACCCTTTACAGACATTCTTATAAATGCTTTGAGAGTGAATGTTGTTAGTTTTCACATGATAACCTTCTGTTTGTCATTCCATTTTTACAAGCCTCCTGATTATAGTTACATTTGGTTGCCATGGTTACAGAGCAAACTGTTATCTTCTTGTGGTTTGGATAGATAAGTTTAGTGCATGAGCTGGAGAGGATCAATACAGCGACTATGTTAACATTGACTGAATCAATTCAATCAACTTAATATATACCCTAATCTCCTATCTAATAATATATATATATATATACAACTTATATATATATATATATATATATATATATATATATATATATATATATATATATATTTTGTGAATCTCATGCAGTGTAAACAACATTATTGCAATGTGAAGAGTGCCAATTTGTGTCAATGTAACCATAGCAGGAGAGAAGTTTGTGAGTTCTGTCAGTGGTCCTGTCAGAGAAAGTCATGAGTCCGCTGAGTAAAGAAGTTAGGAAACTCAGCATGGCACCCCAGTGTGTAATTGGCATGTTTGGCTTTCTGACACATCTAATATTATGCCAAGAATGCTGTCTTCTTATGGTGCTAACTTTACTAAACAAAAGATGAGAATTAGAAGCATCGCCCTGAAACTTGTGTAAACATATTAGCTGTTTGCTATAGACTTCTATAAAAGAAAAAGGGTTGATGTGAGAATTTGTCCTGCAGGAGTTCATGGTTTTGAAATAAAAACTGAATATTTGGAATGACATGGCGTTTTTATATTGTGATTTAATGAAACAAGCATGGCCTCTGCAGAAAATACGGTTGAAGCCAAACACTTACTAATGCATGTTGCTATTGCTTTATATGGATTAGGTTCTTGTGCCAAGTTTTGTATCATATCAAATTAATTTTCTTTTCCTAAAAGCATTCCAAAAATGTGTGTTCATTCTGCAAAGGAGTACAGTGTTTGTGCATTTGTATAAGATATTTTAGAATGTGATTAAAAAGTAAACAGAATTCACATTTTTATGTTTTGTCCATTTAACAGCTTAAGGAATACCATATTCCAGTCTCTTCTGTGTACTGCATTACTACCCCACTTCTAACCAAGTAGCAATACATTAATTATTTATTTGAGTATGAATTATTTTGATTCCACATATATTGACATTCCACATATTGATTCCAGTATAACTATCAATTTTATTGAGCAATTGATCATATTATGCTAAATTATTTGATACAAATTATTAAGTACATCACAATAAATTTTCTAGAGAGCCTTAGAATAATGCATATCCTGTGCACTTTAGCTGATATTAAGTTACATTCAAATCTCATTTTGTTAAATGACAAATGCATTTGTATTTTCAGCTATAAATAATTAAATAGTTTGAGGTTTTAACTTTTTTACAGGTTAAAAGTAAACCAAGGAGTAATTATATTATAACAAGTTATGTGTACATTCATTTCTGTGTTTATTGATAATTGTTGGAAAGCATCATTTTTATATAATCCAATATCACCTAATTTATATTAATAGGTATTTCTGTGTAAGTGTGGCTTTAGCCTGCATTTATGTTTGTTTTCGGGTAGACACTTAAATGTGTCAATGTATTGACAGCATCTACAACATAAACCCTTTTATGCATGAACAACTCACAAAGTAAGAAACTTTATGAATCACTTGAGGTTAGAATATAGGGTGCATATATTGATTTTACATGGACATATAACATATGACATTGATTGGTTTATTTGATGCATTTTACAGTTAATACAATTATATGATGTGTCATTTAAAGGCTTTAATTTTGTTCTGGGTGATTTCTAATGCATGGTCAATAATTGTGACAGTACAAATATACACAAATATGTATGTGCTCAGACTAAGTATAGTTTTACTGCAAAAATTCTGTCAAGAATAAATATGAGGGTTTTTTACATGATTTATCTCTCTACCAGCAAAATAATTTCATTTCATTAAAAAAAAAAAAAATGCAAACAAAACATTTTCCAAAAATTAATTGTTGAGGACACAAGGAGTGATTTTGTTAAAATTGTTCCCTTCTCCGGGACAGTTGCAACATTATTTTTTTTAATGTGCCAAGTCAAATATTAGACCTACATTTTGTCAGGGATCTAGAAGGGAGGACCCAATTGCAGGAGGAGATAACAAGGGTTTGACAAAACTGATACAAGAGGGTAGTGAAGTGCACAATAGATACCACAACAGGAACACGGTAAATAGACACAGCTAGGGAAGGCCACTAGGACAGTTTCAGAAAACAACTGGCAGAATACTTTGGCAACAGAGGGGGCGGCAAGACCAGGTTGATGGAGGAGACCACACAAGGCACCATAGAGCAGAGCTCAGACACTTGTAGACCGCTGACTCTAAAGCAGACCCAGTGCCAGGCAGGTAGACCCAGGGCAGGACACATGGGAACAGGTCAGGAACTCTAACACAAGACTAGACAGGAAAAAGCTCCACAGAAAATGCAAATTAAAGCCAAGACAAGGGAAAATATAAACCAATAAAAAAAAAAATATTACCAATTTAACCAACTTAGAATATCAAACAAAACCAAGAATCAGGACTAGAAAACTAAATGAACTATTACAAATAAGAGCAAAAAGCAAGAACAAACTAATTACTAAAACAAGGAGCAAGACAAGAACTTGGAACTACGAGGTCTGGTCAAAACAAGGGCACAAGACCAACCAGGCAGGGAGGCATGGACACATATTCAGCCACATCTACAGACAAAGACAAAGACAGTGACAGTGACCAAGGGGGTGAAAATGACCAAGAACCAGCAAACACAAAAGGGTAAGGGGCACTATAAGTAGGTAGGAAAACACATTAGGAACAGGTGAGCACAATTAAACAAACAAGGCTAACAAGAGGGCGTGGTAAAAAGGAAACAATGAGGAGGTGCTAAGGAAGCACATGGACAAGGAAAAACAAACAAGGCCATGTGCTGAAACAAGACATAGACAAAAGAAACAAAACACAAGACAAACAATGTCAGTGCAAAACCCTGATACATTTAGGTAAAATATACTGATATATTTTAGACTTTGAATAAGTCAATGCAAGTCTCAGTTCTATATTTTTGTGACAATATTTTTCACAGTGATGGCAGATATACTGTACAGTACATTAAAATATCATCAGTGCAGTTAGCATTAGATCATAGTATTTTTTTTTTCCTGGCATGTCCCAAAATTACAATTACAGTTCAATAATTACAACGGGCAAATATTATTTTTTTTCTTTCATGCTCAGACAGGAATAAGAATGTTGACCACTTTTTTAACATAAAAATAATACAAATGTGCATGCAGATGATGACAGTTGCATGAGAAGGGACATATACACAGTGTTACAACCATGCCTCTTTACAACTGGAAAGTACAGTCAGTAAACTTGGAGGCCATACTGCCAGTGCCTATGGGCAGCTATTTTGGTAATGCAAACCAACCCCTAACTGCTTGAATGAGGAAATACCAAAATCTTAAATATCTGGTCCAGTCAATGGGCATGTGCAGTCTGAGTGCCAGGAGTCTAACTGTTTCTATGGAAACCAGAGCTTCTAACATCAGCTGATATTTTTCATTTAGAAGGCGGGACTTTGTTCCTTTTTCTCCCATTCACGGTAATAATATGTTAATACTACTATTACTACTACTATTATGTTTGTAATGCATCGTGAACCATCTTGCTCTACCTCATTTATAAAGTATAATATACAGTATATTACTATTATCAAATGCAGATCTGGGTTTCATTCATAAATTGGCCTTAAAAAGGGTTCCTGAAGAGTCCTGCTAATGTATTGTAGTGAGAATGATGCAAAAGTTCCGACATGTCCTCCAACAAATAGGTCGTTTGTCAAAATTCCTGAAATACGACCCATCAGAGCGCATACTATTATTGCGCCCCAATCAGCAACAGGACACTTTCATATTTATGCTTTGTACTCTTTTATCTATATCAGATTTTGGGATTTGTATAGCTCAGTAGGTAGAGCATTGCGTTATACAATTAAATGCAATCATATGATCGTGCGATCATGGGTTTGATCCCAGAGAACGCATATGCTCATAAAATTTACAGTACTGTGAAAAAAACTCTTAGGCCACTAGTATTTTCACCAACAAAAAAAAATGGTTTTAAGTCAGTTATTTATATCTTTTGCTTCAGTGTGTCATTAGGAAATATCAGTTTACATTTCCAAACATTATTTTTTACATTAAAATGTAATAATACAGTGAGATTGTTGTTTGCACAAGGAGTATGACAGCAGCCAGTGCTCCACACAGAGATCTGATCTCATCATCATCAGTCTGTCTGGAATAACATGAAGAAACAGAACAAACTGAGACAGACTCAGTCCAGAAGAACTGTGGCAATGTCTCCAAAATTCTTGAAGAAACCTGCAAAGCTACAGTACTGTGCAAAGCTTTAGACACTTATGTAAAAATGCTGTAAAGTGAGGATGCCATCAAAATTAATGACATAACTACATTTTTCTTAATTCATTTATATTAACTTAATTAAATTAAATCAACATATGGTGTGACCACACTATGTATAAAAAAAAAAAAAAGCTTTTGTCCTAGGCACACTTGCACATTGTTTTTCAGGTAGTTTTGCCGGTAGGTTTCTTGAAGTGTTTCTGAGACATTGCCACAGTTCTTCTGGATTTAGTCTGTCTCAGTTTGTTCTGTTTCCTTATGTTATTCCAGACAGACAAAATGATGATGAGATCTGATCTCAGTGGCGCACTGGCTGCTGTCAGACTTCTTATGCAAACAAAAATCTCACTGGATTATTACAATTAATGGTTTCTGTGAGGGCAGGTTTAGGGGCGGGGTTAGGTGTGCTCAATTGTACAAATTCATATTAGTTAGCCATCTAGTAAAATATGTACGAATTGCCATGAGATTGTGATGGACCATGTAAAAAGTCCACACATTGCATTTAAATAAACATGGATACAGGCTACTATAGCCCCGTTTCCACCGCAGGAACTTTCTCCAGGAAGTAAGGACTTTGGGCTGGTATCAAATAAAGTTTCAGGTAAAAATTTGTCCTTCAAAAAGTCCCTGCTCAAGGGGTAATACTTTTTCAAAGGTCCAGAACTTGGGGGGTGGGACTTGGGTGCTAAACATGCATTTCAACCACCATATAGTTGCATACATTTTTACAAAAAAAATTACTGTTATGTAGTTTTGAAAGTATTTCAGGTGAGATTGTAATTGTTTAAAACTCAAATCTGCTGTTTATTTATAAAGACTCCTATTTAAAAATGTTCTTTGCCGATTTCGGAGACGTGAGCTCCAGGTGGCCAGCGGGCATTCAGTGCTCATATTTCCCAACGAGAGCAGCCTCAACTTGGATAGTCCTTCTGACATGTCTCTGTAGTGAATGAATCATATGTATTGTAATTAATAAGATGTCATTCGTTTTGGGAAAAAACCCAAACAGGTAATATTTGGTCTTTATTCTATTCATCTATCAATATGATATAAAATATATATATATATATATATATATATATATATTTTATTGTAATGTATGTATGTCCCTTAACTAAATTAGTAGGCTATTAATGTTTAAATGAAATGAAAAGAGACATCGGTGTTTGATATCATATTTAGTCTAAATACTGTGATTCAAGTAAAAATATAAGTAGAAAATTTAAGTAGCCAAGGTGAGCTGACTGATGATATTAAGTACGCTGCTGTTTGGAGAATTACCGGACTTGCGCCATCTCATCCGAGGGAGTTCACTCTCCCGAGTCGAACTCATGAAGTCCAAACTACCAAGGATCTATGTCCAAATGTTGCTTATTGTGAAACGCACGCAGACCTACATCACCAGACTATTTGACTAATCTTCTGGGTACTTCATACTACAATGGAAATGCAGACAGGTGGAAAAGTGGCTTATATTTAACTATTTAATTCATTGTGAGGGAATAGTGGTTAAAAAAAGTATTGTTAACACTGTTCCTCAGTAGTACAACCACAACCTGGTGTTTTTTTGTTTTGTTTTTTTTACTTGCTTAAAGCAGTTCAGTGTTGTTGACAGATATGTAGTTTTTTACTGTGATAATGAAATGTCTTCCATGTCATGCTTGTGAAAGTGGTTTGACTTTTTTCTTGTTCTTCTTGACATTATTAAACTTGGTCTTGAGCTGATACAGCAAAACTGATGCTATTGTTAGCATAGTCACGGTTGTTTTTACTCACCGGTTAGTGCATTCCCAACAGACTTTGGCCAGCTGACCAATCAGACCAGGATAGAGTTTTTGGAAGTTGGTTTTAAAAAACCGTTAAGAAGGTGCTGCAAAACAGGTGCTGCAACATTGCAAATTGCAAGAAAATTGATGAGAAAGAAAAGAAATGAGGAAGAATGCAGATGCAGCCAAAACATTTTCATTACGACCACAATCTAACAAGAGCAGCGCAAATTAGCGTAGGGTTGCAAACAAGCAGAGCTAATGATATTTAGGTGCAATTCTACTAAATTTACTAACAACAGTTGCAAAATTGGTGTAAGATATGCATTTTGTGCATTGAATAATGGTGAATATACCAGTAAATTGACTACCACAAACCTTGGTAAGTCATATTGCATGATTAATATAAATACTCTCCTCCCATAATGTTGTGTCATCTTATTGGCCATATTAATAACACCAGATAGTCATGTAAACATAATTAAAAAACTTGATTTTCACCAGAGTGGTCGTTAATGTGCTGTTAATATGTTTATATTGCTTCAAAGTCTATAAAAAATGCATATATGTGTTTTTTACATGATAATTCCTATGAATATGAATGATTACAAATAATAAGTAATCACACTCCACTCAGGAATGCTGACCAGGTAGTGATATGGTATGCAATCACAGCAATCACAACATGCTTCTCTTTCAATTCTGCTGCTCTTCGGCTTCGGCTCCTCCCTCATGCCACCAAAACCACATTTATTATTTATCTGACCTCTTGTGGAGTGAAACTTGAGAAAATGTATGTGTTTTGCCTGTGTTTCCTCTCGTGTTAAAGTTTAATGAGAACTCTATGAGCCGTCTTGATGCAACGCATGCTTGGAAAGTCAACTAAATGTGCCACACACAACAACGTGCTCAAGGATTGTGATAAGATGCTTACTTAGCACAGTTCCATCTCTAAAAGGTGGGAGGGGCGCCTTTGAACCTTTGCCACTGATCTGTGCCAACTGAATCCATCTTATTCCCTGTGAGTAGGTCCACTGGCAGCCACCATCAGCCGTTCTGTCCACACATCATCCCCTCGAAATCTTCCACTAGCCCACACTCCTGCAGGGGATTAGACAACCCGAGCAATCGTGCAGAAGCTTTAATAATATGCTACACAATAAATGTGTGAGGCTGACGGTGGCTGTCTTGACATTTGCCTAACGTTGCTTCACTAGGCGTGTGAAAAAAAAAAACTAGAAAAAAGAAAAAACACTCTTGTGCATGGTAGACTGAAGATAACGTGTGCTACAAGGGCTGCCACCCCCCTGAGCATTGTTATTATCATCAGAGACAACCCTTCCCAATGTGTCGCCGCCAGACATTGGCTCAGCGCAGGACACAATGAAATGCCAAAACAGGAAATTCTGATGCTTGCAGACAGGTTGGAAGCATTCTGAAAGAATGCACTTCTAAGAAAAGAAATGTAGTCTTTTATCCCTCTTGTTGTAGAAACTGCGTTGACGCACAGAGCTTGTTTGCACGGTCACATGTCTTTTGCTTAATGTTGCTTGTTGCCCATTTGAAACAAGGACTTTGGAAAATGTGCATGTTTTATTGTTAAGTCGGTGAACAAGACAGCATTGCATTATATCAGACAGTTTGGAGGGCAAACTTGTTTTGCGGTAAATGCTGCTCCATCTCTGCATCTGCTCTGTGTCATTTTAATGCGCATTTGGGAATGCAACATGAACCAACCATTAGGCCAAACTTGTAATGAGAAGTGCTTATCAACTAAAGAGAAGCTTTAAGAGCTCCATGCAGTTTTCCATCAAAGAGATGGTTTAAGAGTCAAATAAATAATACAAAATATTATTATATTACATTTTTTAGACAGCTATAAATATTAATTTATATTACTATACATATACATAAAATCTAAAATTTTAAATCACAGTTTAAATCATGACTTAAAACACATTTTTAAATCATAGTTTTGAATTATCGTCAGAGTCCCAACTATGTAATCCTACAACTATTCCATAGTCTGGGTTGTAAAAAGGTCAAATTAAATGGTATCTTGAAACTTGGCAGTGTTGCATCTCTCATCAGACACATTTGGAAGTAGCATTTTACAATTTGGCTCATTTGGATTCAGTGCTGTGCTTTCACAATAGTTAGCATAGATCAGTGCTACTCAACCTTGGTCAGGTCAGGAGCACAGAGGACAC
Source organism: Carassius carassius (assembly GCF_963082965.1). NCBI lineage: Eukaryota > Metazoa > Chordata > Actinopteri > Cypriniformes > Cyprinidae > Carassius > Carassius carassius. The sequence goes on along the minus strand of NC_081769.1, from coordinate 4,163,664 downwards.
ATTTCCTTTGTTAGTAAGTGGCACATTTTAATGGATGGCGTTCCTACCAAGGACAGATTGTGGTCCTTTATAGAGGTCCTATATTCTCCAAATAAAAAGAAATGACTTTGCAAATATTACAAAAAATGCAATTGTTAGAAATAATAAATAATGTTTATAGAACATTGTAAAAGAGACAACGAGTATCCTGCAATATGTTGTTGGGAGGGCATTGTTACAGCAGCTTGTAAAGTAAAGGAATTTGCACCTTTGGATAAACTCTGAAACACAATATAGACATACTGACAGTTTTTGAAATTATAACATTATGATGTATTTACAGCTGAAGCGATGTTAAATATTTCTTAAATATATTTATATAAAAACATTGTTATTATTTTAAACGCTTTTGAAATTGTTTTCATGTAACAATTCATGTAACAATTGTAACACACATACACATCCTTTACAGAGAGCTCTCAGATATGGTAAATACATACTTTCTTGTGTATGTGTGAGAACAAACCTCTTTGGTTGTTGTGCATCAAACACATACAATAGAGTTTACAGTCATTTCAGAAATACAGTATTCACAGAAATAAGTATTCCTAAACATCTGAAAGTCGTAAATGTCTAATTAATGTGTTTTAGATGATGTCAGTATCAGGACTGCAAATAATTAAATGTACATGTAGGTTTAGAACCACGCTTTCCATAAACTAAATAAAAATATTTATGAGAACAAGTTGGTTATAAGGGCCAGTAAAAGTTCTCATTTCTATGTTTATTTCACAGGTACACACTGGTCGTCTATAAATTGTATAAATCTGCATTGGCTTGTTTCCAGGTTTCAGGCCACTGCAGGCCTCTGGACCTACTGGCCCTGTCCATGAATCATCTTTTGCACTCTTAAGATACTGATCTTGATATACCCAGGTGATGTTAATGTTAACTAAACTTAACCTAAGACATAGATTGCAACAGTTGGGCACAGGAATTAAAAACTGCACAGGGAAACTGACTTTTAATCATGTATTAACCTTTAAAGGGGTCATCAGACGTCATAAAAAAAATAATACTTATTCTCGCTTCTTCTGGAGGTGAAGCCGGATCACAAATGATTCACGTGACCATAGAAACATTTATGTATATCGGAGGCAGATTCTCTTCAAAAACAAAGCTAATCCACTGCGTCTTCAGTGGCTCAGGTTATTGGGAATAAATGATGACTGCTATGTTCATTATTACAGTAGATCCAACAACAAAACACTTTAATTTCTTAGGAGTCATTCTTGTCTACATCTGCTCCGTTGTTGAAACAGTGGCACACTGATGACAGCTCACTCAGGATGGGTCTAAGGTAAGACACCAGTCAAGTCTGTGCTGAAACGCTCCTCTCAATCAACTATCGTGTGAGGGCCTGGGTCTGTGTGACGTCACACAGACAAGAAGCTGCGAAGGCTTGATTTGAGAAAGGGGTCATGATTTTAGTCGATTAAAAAAAAACCACACTGGGTGGATGTTTGTCATTATTGGGTGGTTGTGTATACTGTACACACTGTCAACATACATTTATGTTCAAACAGCATGTTGAAGTGCATTTTGTATCCGATGACCGCTTTAAAGAAAGACCTATAGTAAAACTGATAGTATTTTTAAAAGGGATCCATAGCATAATATTGTACAAAAAAAAAACAAAAAAAACAATCATCATTATCGAGTCGTGGCAATCAAATGCACCAGAAGTGCTTGGAGGGAAACCTCATTGCCATGAAATATATACCATACAGTATATACCAGAATATATAGGAATGTTTCTTATGTTATTTTCATGTCTTTTGCAATGTTTCATGAGAGGGAAACTTCTTCCCTCACTATAGAAAAGTATAGTCTCTTGGTTCCAGAAGAGTCATCATGAGATTACAACACTGAGATAGAAGACAATTATTTTCAGCAGTTTTGATTAGTGATGTGTCATTCTTGAACAATTCGTTCATTTTGAACGAATCTTTAATGTGACTCGGGAAGAAGGAGTCGTGTCTGGGGGTGATTCGTTCAGTCGCGCATGCACAATATTCTATAGGTTCTGTTTAGTAATTCACCTGTGTCAGTCAATGCAGTCTTGAGCCGGAAAGAGAATTGATTAGTTCATAGTTCGGGTCTATCGGGTTTTTGACTCGTTCCTTAAGACTCATGAGATGAACTAATCAATTCTCTTTCCGGCTCAGACTGCATTGGTTTAGCGTATGGGTCTGTCACGTGATTAAGGAATGACTCGACCCGAAGACTTGTCAGATAGGAGGGGAGGTGAGCTAATCACAGACTGAAGACCCAGGTAAAGAATGAATGAATCTTTTCTGTTTCTTATAGCATTTTAGTTTTGTATTGTTTGTAATGTGATCAACGTTTGCGTAAGTACTAGATGTGTTGGGGAAGTAATACGTAACATTTTAATTACATTTTGCTATAATGAACGAAATGACTCAAAAAAAGATTTGTTCATTTTGCTGAATGAGACTCAAAAGTCAGAGTCGGTAAAATTATCTGAACTTCCTATCACTAGTTTTGATGGGAACTTATGCCAATAATACATCTTGTTTACAAAAGCTACCCTAAAATCTTTTGGGTTTTAATGTTGCCATTCTAGATATTAAGTGTGGTGTTACGGTTATGTGCTAATGAGAATAGAAGCTTTCGTGTAATTTTCATAAAGGTCTTCACTTTACTGTCTTCGGTGTGCAAGATAAAATGTCTGAAATCTATGGGCCTCAGGCTTGAACTTCTACCAGTGTTCAAGACATGATGTTCTGTTATTCTACATTGTTTTAGCAGTGCATTTTCCAAATTTCTTAGGAAGGATTTAATTGTTCTTTGGAGCATAACTGCTTAGGCCACATAATAGGCTAAATCATAACATGATTGTGTCAAAGTTTTATCATGCAAATTTGATAGGTAACAATGCATTCAGCCTTTGAATGTTACAGTGACTTTGATAAATGTCTGTGGTTATATTCTGCATGAATGAGACTTTTGTATTGACTTGTTTAGGTTGTTTTGCATTTACAGAGGATCCAATATGCTGTGAAACCAATGCAATGTCTTGCCTTTTTTGGGTTGCATGCAGAATAACAGACAGCAACGAGAGTTAAAAAATCAAGGCTTAAAAACAGACCCTTTTCCACTGTACAAAATGGTACGAGCACTCAGCACCCATCATACTAAGTGACTCATATCTTATAGCTGTATTTACATAATCATATGACTGTTTATACTTGGTTTTCTTTTCTTTCTTTTTTTTCTATCTTATAGGTCAGCTAACATATGTTTTTTTTTTATTCATTTTACTTTGTTCTTCTTTTTCATAACAAATTTAAAACACACACACACACAAACACAAACACAAACACACATGCACATGACAACAAAACTGCACACTATTGCAAGTTAATGATTTTGGACATTTGTCAAATTTTTGGACAAAGCTAATATTTTATGCCTTCTGGCACCAAAAAAATTTAATATGAGTATCTAAGATGTAATTTTTGTTGTGTGGGTGCAAGTGAGAAAGTTTGGGTCATGTCTTGTAACCCTTGTTCTTTCAGTGTTTATTTGGCATCCCACAACAATCCGACCTTTAACCCCAACCTTAACCATGGCAGTGACAAATGCAAATCTGACAATTTTCACAGTATGAGGCTTAATATCTCGCTCCAAAAATTGGATTAAGTTCATATCAAATAGCTGAAAAGAGGAAATCAATGGAAAATGAGCCAACATAATTCATGCTCTGGAGTATGGGTATTACAAAATATATAAAATACAACTACTACTACTAATAATAATAATAATAATAAAGATTAACCCATAACCAACATTCTCTAAATTTTTGTTAATTTTCTTTCAAGGTTCACTCAAAATTATAAACAAATATTTCAAGAAATTATTCAAGTAACATTCATAAAATGTTCAATGAATGTTATTTAATAATGTTCTCAAAACATTAGTGTCATTGTGATGCAGGCAACCCAGGAAAACAAAATACACACCAACCTTAGCTTAGACAAGAGCAGTTTTCACAAATATTGACAACTTTTTATGCTTTTTGGCTGTTCATTTACATTGGGGTGTCCAAACCTTTTCCTGGAGTTTAGTTCCAATTTGCCTCAGCACATCTGCCTGAAAGTTTCTACAGTGGAGATCAAAAGAGAACAATCTATAAATATCTGACATTTTCTGAAATATTGTTAATCTTCATTGCTTAAAGTTTGAAGGAATATTAGCTGTGGGTACACCACTGTTATACTATCATGTTTGACAAAATAACCAAGGCATTTCGTCTACACCCTTTATTTTGTGGAAATCACAGTGATCAAAATTATAGCACAGTAACCACTGTAGCACGAAAAAAAATTACAACTAAAATGTTGGATGGTTTCAGCTGTCAGAAATTAGTAGGAAGTGTAGAGGACCTTCCTTTCAATGCATTCTGCACACCTACACGCGCAGGGTATAACTATTTCTCACACTGCGCTGGAGTGATCTTGGTCCACTCGAGGCTCTTCCATAGTTTGGTAACTTTAGTGGGTTTAGCCATAACTTTGTCATCAAGGATTTTCCAGAGACTTTCAATAAATTAAACTTGCTCTGGACCAGTTATCCTCTCTCCACACAACATGCTCCTCAGCAAAGGTGAGCCTAGCCTTTTGATTCTTTTTAGCTGATGAGAAGTTTGGTGAATGAAAAGTGCACTTTCAGTCCAACTTCCCTTAAATGTGCCGAGGCAGATCCGTATGCTGTTCAGCACTGAACTGGAAAGCAGTTCCAGCTGCAGTGATGAACCAGTTCCCGATTGAGAGACTCTGCATTTTCCTGTCCTCCCAATTTGTCTTACATGGGGAACCAGACTTTTTGTGGATTTGAATTGGAGTGAATTTGTGTCATTGTAAAGCTGCAATATTATTTTTTTTTGAAAATGAGCAACTTACCTTGCAATGGCTGAAAGTATCATCCCTTTGGCCTTCATTGGAGGAATGCTGACAGTTCAATGATTATATATATATATATATATATATATATATATATATATATATATATTTATACTGTGCTTCACAATAAAAGTAATTTATGAAATACACTTAAAAAACTAGCCTTGTACTCATGTTAGGGTAACTTCAAACAGGCCTAGGCAGTGACCTTAAAATGTAGGAAATTATAGGTTGCTCTATATTTTTGATCTCCACTCTAGTATTCTTAAGACATTGATTAGCTGGAATTTAATTTGGTTTGGAGCTTAACTCAGTGGAACTCTTAGAATAAGTTTGGACACTCCTGGTTCACATAGCAACAGCATTTTGTGGGCCTGAAAATGGAAAACTTTTGAAAGCTGTAATGTTTGAAAATGGAACATTTCTTTAAATAACCAAGAAGAAACATTTAGAAAACACTTTAAAAACTGCATGCTTTGAATGTTCAGCTTAGTATAAATGTTAGCAAAACATTCTGTTAGCTTGTTAGCGGAGTATGTATGTATCATCCCTGCTGAAAATAATAATAATAAAAAAACAATAGAAACCATCATAGAAATTCTAATGGTTTCCACGACAAACAACATTACAAACATAACAAACCATCAACTTTTAACCATTAAAAACAATACAAATGGTTTTCTGTAGTGTGTTTTGAGACCTATTCCATTGGGATTTAGTTGTTTTAACAAGCCACCAATATAAGTCACCAGTTACCAGTAGAAACCCACAGGGTCCATTACGGTTTCCATTGAAACCAATACAAGTCACATTATTACCAGTAAAAGTGTTTTTTTTTTTCAGCAGGGATGACAATGTTTTGGCTGAATCTGAGGTGTTCACGTGAATTTGAGTGCATCTCCCGTGCTTCCATTTTCACACAAAATGTATTTTCCTTATACTTATTATGGGTCAATACTGTCTGATACAAAAAAAATATGTGTCAAAAAATGTATTATAAATATTTACAGAACATTTAATTAATAAACTGAATCTTCTGGATGGATCCAAGCTAATTTTCAGCTCCATGTATTGAATTGTCACAACAGTCAGAAAAAATTTGCCTTTGACAAAACGGATGCACTGTAGATGGGGAAATGTATCTGATCTCAAATGAGCAAATCCCACATAATAATGAGTTGATGCATCATTGTTGTATATAAAAATATGAGGGCAAATATTATTTGTTAAATTATCCTCTTCTTTAGAGTCTGATGGATTTATGTGTATAAAATAATGTTACCGTAATGTTGTATTATGATCATCCTTGATTCATCTTGATTAACCTTGCTAAAGCTTGAAAATTAATAATTAAAACTGAAGCATTAATAAAATACATTTATAAGGACAAGGGAATTAGTTCCAAATATATTTACAGTCTCTTTAACTGCCATCACACTAACAGAGCTCCACTACAGCTGCATTGTCTCTGGAGAAATAATAACACACTCCAAGTAAAGGTTCTCGTATATAATTGTATAATTTGTCATCTCAAGTTTAGCAGTTTATGCAGCTGGATTTCTGTGCGGCCTGAATGTTTTATTAAAGTCATCATTGCCCTGTGGCATCGCATTTTCTTCAGAGACAAAAAGAGGAATGGTTTTGGCACCATCCTGTCAAGCAGCGATGCCTTTTTTGACTTGAATAAATTCTCACTTCATTCCCTACATTAGCCTAGACTCTGAGTGCAAATGCCCTCTCCTCTCTAACCAGGGCTTGAGTTATTTGTCAGTCTGATTTACATATCTGTGCATGTGGGACACAATCTGACAACCATAAACCGCACGTATCTGCCAAATGTTTAGCTTGAGGCTGGGAGCTATAAGCAGGGCTGGGGAGCAGGGCTCTCTGCATGATGTGATCTCGACATCTTCTGGATCAGTGCACACACAGCACGGATCCCCGAGCCCGGCCCGAACGTCTCTACGCAAGCCCTGACTGCAGGGGAACGCATGCATGTGTGCTCTCAGCATCCCGCTGAGGAAATGCAAAACCACAATCCCAGCAAATCTGGAGGGCTGATGCACATGTAAAAACACACAGGCGTGCGCATCAGCTGAAATCTCTCAACAGTCAAAACCCATTTGCATGATGTTACACTATACGCTTGTGTGGCATACGTTGACATACTTACATTTACATTTAGTCCTTTAGCAGACACTTTCATCCAAAGCGACTTACAAATGAGCAGAATGGAAGCAATCAAAATCAACAAAAGGGCAATGATATTGCTAAACAAGTGCTAAAAGTGCTAAAACAAGTCTCAGTTAGCTTAATGCTGTAAATGTAGCAAGGCTTTTTAAATAATATAATAAAAATAATTTAACTAAAATATAACTAATTTAATTTAACTAAAATATAAAATAAAATAAGATAGAATAGTAAAAGAATAGAGGAAGCTAATGTTAGGGGTGCTTTTGTTAATTGTATAATAAATAAGAAAATAAATAAAATACAACAAGATTAGAGAAGGTCATGTTAGTTTATTTATTTATTTTTTGTTTTAAAGAAAACAGTCTAAAAGATGATTTTTTTTAAAGAATATAATTAGAATAGAGAGTGCCAGGGTTAAAGGGCCAAATAAAGATGGAAGAAATGTGTTTTTAGCCAATTCTTGAAGATGGCTAAGGACTCAGCTGCTCGGAGTTGGGAAGGTCATTCCACCAGGAGGGAACATTTAATTTAAAAGTCTGTGAAAGTGATGTTGTGCCTCTTTGGAAGGACACAACAAAGCGATGTTCACTTACAGAACGCAAGCTTCTAGAGGCCACATAAGTCTGAAGTAATGAATTTAGGTAGGGGGGTGCAGAGCCAGTGGTGGTTTTGTAGGCACACATTAATGCCTTGAATTTCATGCGAGCAGCTATTTGTAGCCAGTACAAATTGATAAACAGAGGTGTGACATGCATTCTTTTAGCCTTGTAAAAAAAATTTCTTGCTGCCACTTTCTGGATTAATTGTAAAGGTGTTATAGAACTGGCTGAAAGACCTGCCAATAGAGCATTGCAATAATCCAACCTGGTAAGAACAAGAGGTTGAACAAGGAACTGTGAAGCACTTTCCGGGAAAAAAAAGGGCCTGATCTTCTTGATGTTAAATAAAGCAAATCGTCTCAATACAAATGGTTGTACCCTGGTTCCTTGAAGGAACGAGACGCTGCCTCAAGCGCTTTGGGGAACGTCCCTGTCGAGACCGACTCTGAATATCGTGTGCAATCTGTCCAACGGAAGGGCGTGACGTCACGGGTGGGGTGACGTAGCGACCAGGAAGTTATAAAAGCACGTGCCGTGCAGCTGGCTTCAGCTTCGAGTAGGGAAGCAAGCGCCGGCAGGGGTGCCGGGAGTATGGCTCTGCGACGCAGCGTCTTGTTCCTTCAAGGAACCAGGGTTACATACGTAACCTTGAGATGTTCCTTTTCAGGAACTCGAGCTGCGTCAAGCTGCTCGCACTGGACACATACAATTTTGCTTTTCCTGGTCTGGCTCCCGAAAGGGAGGAGGACAGAAGGCCTGCAGTACGATAGGTTGTGGTGTAACAGAGGGAACCTTCGGAACATAACCCGCTCAAGGGTATAAGAATGCTTTTGGCCATACCAGGGGCAAAGTCTAGATAAGTAGGGGCCACCGAAAGGGCCTGAAGATCTCCAACTCTCTTTAGTGAGGTGATTGCCAGTAACAGGGCAGTTTTAAGTGTCAGATGTCTATCTGAGAAATCTTGTATTGGCTCGAATGGAGCTTTGCAAAGAGCCTCTAAAACCACAACCAAATCCCAGGGGGGAACACGGGATCGTACTGGAGGTCTCAGCTTCAGCGCACCGCGGAGGAAATGTGTAACTAGGGGGTGTCTACCCACTGACTGATCATTGAAAGGGACATGGTAAGCAGCTATGGCCGCCACGTACACGGTTACGGTGGAGTGGGTTAACCCCGCAGAGAGCCTAGCTTGTAGAAACTCCAGAACTGTACCAACTGGGCAGTTAGCAGGGTCAAGATGGCGGTCTCTGAAGTGAAGAGTTTCCACTTCAGGGCGTACGGTTTCCTCGTAGAGGGAGCTCTGGATTGGAGGAGGGTCTCAACAACCTCAGTTGAGAGACCAGATTCTATGAGCTGTGCCCCCTCAGGGGCCACACCCACAGTTTCCACAGCTCCGGGCGAGGGTGAATTATCGTGCCCTGCGCCTGTAAGAATAGGTCTGTCCTGATTGGTATCTCGATAGGGGGAAAAGCGTACAGACGAAGCCTCGGCCAGGTCTGTGCCATAGCATCCAGTCCCAGAGGAGCTGGATGAACTAGAGAGAACCAGAGGGGACATTGCGATGTCTCCTGAGTCGTAAAGAGGTCCACCTGGGCTGTGCCAAACACTCTCCATATCTGCTTCACCAGCTCGGGGTGAAGTTTCCATTCCCCGGGCTTCGGCCCCTGCCTTGACAGTATGTCTGCTCCCACATTCAATCTCCCAGGATTATACACTACTCTGAGCGAGAGGAGTTTGCCCTGGGACCACAGAAGGATCTGGTGTGCCAGCTTGTACAAGGGGCGTGAACGCAGACCCCCCTGGTGATTGATATAAGAGACCACTGATGTGTTGTCGGTGCGCACCAACACATGGTGACCTCTCAGGTCTGGGAGGAAATGTTTCAATGCTCGATAGACTGCTAACATCTCTAGGCAATTGATGTGCCATGTCAGATGGCGACCACTCCACAGACCGTGGGCAGGGTGGCCACTCATGACCGCACCCCAACCGGTGAGGGACGCGTCTGTCGCTAGCGTTACACGGCGACAAGGAGCTCCCAGCACCGGGCCCTGATTCAAGAACCAAGGTTTCTTCCACATGTTTAAGGCACGAAGGCATCGCCGCGTGACCTTAATAACTCGAAGTGGATTTCCCCTCGGGGAAAAGCCCTTGGACTTGAGCCACCACTGTAGGGGTCTCATGTACAGCAGGCCAAAAGGTATCACGTTGGATGCAGCTGCCATCAGACCTAACAATCTCTGGAATTGTTTGACAGTGAGTGACTGGCCTTCTTTGACTCTCTCGACTGATGTGAGGATCGACTCGATCCGAGCAGGAGACAGACGTGCCTGCATCGTGGTCGAATTTCACACTACGCCTAGATAGGTGGTTCTCTGAACTGGAGAAAGTACACTCTTCTTGGCGTTTAGTCTCAAACCCAGCCCCCCCATATGTGCGAGAACGACATCTTGATGTCGAACCGCCATCTGATCTGATTGAGCTAGAATCAACCAATCGTCGATATAATTTAGAATGCGGATGCCCTGCATACGGAGGGATACCAGAGCCGCATCTACACATTTCGTGAACGTGCGGGGTGAGAGTGCGAGGCCAAAGGGAAGTACTCGATATTGATAAGCTTTGCCCCCGAAAGCGAACCTCAGAAACTTCCTGTGTTGTAGAAGGATGGATATGTGGAATTATGCGTCTTTGAGATCTATTGTGACAAACCAGTCCTCGGATCTGATTTGAGCTACAACCTGCTTGACAGTGAGCATTTTGAACTTCAGTGGCATAACTGAGCAGTTCAGGTGACGTAAGTCTAAGATCGGACGCAACCCCCCATCCTTCTTTGGAACTGTGAAATACCGGCTGTAAAATCCGGATTCCCTGTCTAGAGGAGGGACCACCTCGATGGCCTCCTTCCTTAATAGGGTATTCACTTCTTGTTCCATAACCAGAGCCTGCCGGGGGCCGACCACTGTCAGTGTAACCCCGTTGAATTTCGGTGGTGGATTACCGAACTGAATGCAGTAGCCTTTTCCTATTGTACGCAGGACCCAATGAGATACATTTGGCAGTAGTTTCCACGCTGCTAAATAATCTACTAAGGGAATCAGTCTCTCGAGACTGACCTCTGGTATAAGAGGCCCCCGATGGGCGGCGAGCATCCCAGCTCCTCTACGCTCACGGGCAGAAATAACTGGGAGCAGCGCTTGCTGGAGGCCGATGCACCCTGAAACTCTGGCAGGGTTGGCAGACCAACCTCCTGAGGGCACTGAGGTGAGGTGGGCACCGTATAATGAGGTGGACCGCGCTCTACCCTAGGAGGGGCTACCCTCTGGATCCTGGCGTCAGGATCTTTTCGTCGAGGACTTCCGGGCTTTGATAACAGATCTTAAATCGGGCTTAGCCCTGGAAGCCCCCGACTCAGAGCGTCGCTGAGGCCCTCGGTCCCGTCGTGGGGGAGCACGAGCGGCGACACTCTGTCTCTGCACTTCCCGGTACGAGGAGCCGGTATGTGGCGTGGTCATCTCCCGCCCAGATGCACCACGAGAGCGACGAGGGAGGAAATCCTGGAACGCCGCCGCCTGTTTACGTGCCTCCTGGTACCTGTCGACGACAGTATTGACTGTGTCGCCAAACAGGCCAGAAGGCTGAAGCGGGGCGTCCAGGAGGCAGACCCTGTCTTGTTCTTTTATTTCTGACAGGGTCAGCCACAAATGCCTCTCCGCGGTCACTAAGGCTGCCATAGACCGCCCAATTGCGCGAGCGGTCTCTTTAGTGACGTGGAGGGAGAGATCAGCAGTCTTTCTAAGTTCTTCGACATCTTCAGACTTAATCCCCTCTCCCTCATCGATATCTCCCAGCAGGTCAGCTTGATAAGCTTGAAGGACTGCCATAGTATGAAGGCAAGCCCCAACCTGACCTGCTGCCACATAACCTTTGCCCACCAGCGATGATGTAACTCTAAGAGGCTTGGTGGGCAATGTCGGAGCCTTTGGAGACGATGCCAATCCGGGTGACAGACAGCCCGCGAGTGTCTGTTCAACCTGTGGGATCGCTCTATAACCCCGCTCTCCCAGCCCCATCACGTTGCCATAATATAGTGAATCAGGGCCAAAGAGGCTGGTCGAATATGGGTGATTCCACGATCTCGATATCTCATCGTGGAGATCTGGAAAATAAGGTAGGCTCCAACGTGGAGGTGGTTGCCTCAGCCGCAGAAAGCGTTCATCTAGTTTGCTTCTCTGCGGCTCAGAATGTTTTTCAGCAGGACATTAGATTTTTAATTTATCTACTGCACGTGTATCCACCTCCAAAAGCTCCTCATACTGGGGCGACAAGGGTGGCGAATCTCCAGAAACCGTCTCCACATGGACCTCCTCGGAGGAAGAGAGGTGAAGAGTTGATGCCTCACCCTGGGGGGAAGAAACCGACGAGCGTGCTTCCGAACCCAGGGTTTGGGCACCGGATCTGGCAGATGAGGAAGGAGATAAGGTCTGGCCCGTCTCCATTCCCTCTGACAGATCCACCTGTGAACCCCACGAGTGCAGCAGCCATTCTGCCTCGGCAGAAGCGGGACCTGCACCGCTGGGAACGCTGGTGAAGGCACCCTCCTCGAAGAGAGCCCTCCGGGATCGAAGCGTCCGCATTGGCAATCGTTCACAATGCGGGCAGTCGGCCCCCTCGAGAGCCGACTAGGCATTCTTCGATCCCAGGCAAGCCACGCACAAACTGTGTGTATCCCCACTCGTAATGTAGCGAGGGCAAGGAGGAACACACAATCTATAACGTGGCTTGGAATCGCCCTTAATATGTTTGGTCTTTGCTTTTACTTTTGGCATATTGAGCTGTTTTAGCGATCTTTTAATGGCTAAGGAACAGACAACAATAAATAGGACCAACGGGAAAGACTTTTGACATGCACACACAGAGTGCTTGCTGACAGACGCGAAGCTGAAGCCATCTGCACGGCACGTGCTTTTATAGCTTCCTGGTCGCTACGTCACCCCGCCCGTGACATCACGCCCTTCCGTTGGACAGATTGCACATGATATTCAGAGTCTGTCTCGTCAGGGACGTTCCCCAAAGCGCTTGACGCAGCTCGAGTTCCTGAAAAGGAACTGCAGGATCAGGCAATTTTAGCAGTGTGATCTGAGAAAGTCAACTGATCATCAATCATATCTCCAAGGATTCTGGCTGTTTTTTAAAGAGTTATGGTTGATGTGCCTAACTGGATGGTGAAATTGTGATGGAACAATGGGTTTAATAGAACCACAAGCAGTTCTGTCTCTGCAAGGTTGAGTTGAAGGTGATGGTCCTTAATCCAGCAAGAAATGTCTGTTAGACAAGCTGAGATGCAAGCAGCTATTATCGGATCATCAGGATGGATTGAGAGCAGTGTTTGGAATAACGGCGTTTAAAAGAACGGCATTAGGTAACGACATTATTTTTTCAGTAACGGGGTAATCTAACTAATTATTTTTCCCGTCATTACAACGCCGTTAACGTTACTGAACGTTAAATGCGGTGCGTTACTATGCATTGATTTAATATGCAATCCGAACGCACCCCTGGCTCACACAGCGAGTGAGCAGGTGGGTTAATAACGAGATAAGTGATTATGATTGGCTAAGGCAGAGTCATGTGTTTCATGATAGCCAATCAGAGCCAGTGTTTTTACACACACGCGCCAGCGGAGCCAAACACACACAGTCAAACACACGTAACAGCTACACAGAGATTCGCAGCAGCAGGAGAAATGGCGAGTCAGGAGCAATCCGATGAAAAGTTGGCATTTTCAAGGTGGAGATATAAGCACTACTTCAAATTCATTGTGGGCAAAGGCAAGAACGTGCATGTAATGTGTACATGTAATGTGTGACACACGCATCTACAAAGCTAGTGGCCAAAAACACTTTTCTTACAAAGAGTGCAGGATAAAACTCTTGCTGTCTGTTGACATGCAATAAATCTCTAAAGTTATGTACGAACACCTGTCTGTTCTACTTATTTCAACTGACTTGTGAAAACGGCAAAAAAAAAAATTATTTGACATATACCAACTTTTTTTTTTTTTTTTTTTTTTACAGTAACGCAAATAGTTACTTTCCCTGGTAACGAGTTACTTTTATTATAGAGTAATTCAGTTACTAACTCAGTTACTTTTTGGAACAAGTAGTGAGTAACTATAACTAATTACTTTTTTAAAGTAACGTTCCCAACACTGATTGAGAGGGAGTGTCATTAGCATAGCAGTGGTATGGAAAGCCATGTTTCTTGTCGAAGAGGTTGTTCTGTGTGAGAAAGACAGAGACTTGGTTGAAAACAGCTCGTTTAAGTGTTTTAGCAATGAAAAGGGTGGGTTTCTTAAGTAATTAAATTCAAGTATATAGAAATTTTCAAAAAAATAATACAAAACGTAGTCAACAAGACGATGAACAATATTAACAGCAATTATTATATGATCCAATCACACTTGTAGCAATATTTCGTAGTTCTGTATGTTTGTTTCAGGTTTAGCATCATCTAAGGTAGGCTGAGGGGTTGGCATCATCTCTTCTCAGGTGTTCTGGATCCAGACTGGAGCTTGTGTAAATCCTAGTTTCCACGGGATGTAAATCCCATGGCAAAACAGAAACAAATAGAAACATAATTAGCGTAGCTGCTGTTCCAACCAAGTACAATTAATTAGTTTAACCCAAGCTAAAGAATAATAATAATGTGCTTTTGATCAGATGTAACTGCATTCACAAATTATGAGATGCATTATTCGAATGCTTGGCAAAAGAGATGTGTTTTTAAATCTAGATTTAAACAGAGAGAGTGTGTCTGAACCCCAAACATTATCAGGAAGGATATTCCATAGTTTGGGAGCCAAATGCGAAAAAGCTCTACCTCCTTTAGTGGACTTTGCTATCCTAGGTATTACCAAAAGCCCAGCGTTGTGTGACCTTGGGAAACGTGATGGATTGTAGTGTGGTAGAAGGCTAGTTAGGTATTCACGAGCTAAACCATTAAGGGCCTTATAGTTAAGTAATAATTTTTTGTAACTGATACGGAACTTAATAGGTAGCCAGTGCAGAGACTGTAGATTTGGGGTTAATATGATCATATTTTCTTGACCTCGTAAAGACTCTAGCCACTGCATTTTGGACTACCTGTAGCTTGTTTATTGAAGATGCAGGACAACCACCTATAAGTGCATTACAATAGTCCAGTCTAGAGGTCATGAATTCATGAACAAGCTTTTCTGCATCAGAAACAAGTAACATGTTTCACAGCTTGGCAATGTTTCTAAGACGGAAGAATGCTGTTTTTGTAATATGGGAAATATGGTTTTCAAAGGTGGCTGTCTAATATAACACCCAGATTTTTGACTGTGGAACAAGTAACAGTACATTCAATTCAATTCAATTCAAGTTTATTTGTATAGCGCTTTTTACAATACAAATCGTTACAAAGCAACTTTACAGAAAATTATGTTTCTACAATATTTAGTAGTAGCTAGTAGTTTGTGCACGTTTGACAGGATTTGAGAAAAATAAAAATAATAATAATAATACAAGACGTAGTCAGCTAGATGATGAACTATCAATATTATTAATTAATAGTAATTATATGATGCAGTCACACATGTAGCAATAATTGTTAGTTCTGTTTGTTGATTCAAGGTTAGGATCATCTGGGGTCCTCTGAGGGTCAGCATCATCTCTTCTCAGGTGTTCTGGATCCAGACTGGAGCTTGTGTAAATCCTAGTTACCACGGGATGTAAATCCCGTGGCAAAACATAGAAACAAGATAAAGACATCATTAGCATAGCTGCTGATCCAACAAAGTAAAATTAGTTTAACCCAAGCTAAAGAATAAAAATGCAGATGCAACTACACTCACAATTTAAGAGATACATTATTCGAATGCTTGGCGAAAGAGATGCGTTTTTAATCTAGATTTAAACAGAGAGAGTGTGTCTGAACCCCGAACATTATCAGGAAGGCTATTCCACAGTTTGGGAGCCAAATGTGAAAAAGCTCTACCTCCTTTAGTGGACTTTGCTATCCTAGGAACTACCAAAAGTCCAGCGTTTTGTGACCTTAGGGTGCGTGATGGGTTGTAGCGTGGTAGAAGGCTAGTTAGGTACGCAGGAGCTAAACCATTTAGGGCCTTATAGGTAAGTAATGATAATTTGTAACAGATACGGAACTTAATAGGTAGCCAGTGCAGAGACTGTAAAATTGGGGTAATATGATCATATTTTCTTGACCTGGTAAGGACTCTAGCTGCTGCATTTTGGACTACCTGTAGCTTGTTTATTGACGAAGCAGGACAACCACCTAGAAGTCCATTACAATAGTCCAGTCTAGAGGTCATGAAAGCATGAACTAGCTTTTCTGCATCAGAAACAGATAACATGTTTCGTAGCTTGGCAATGTTTCTAAGATGGAAGAATGCAGTTTTTGTAACATTGGAAATATGATTTTCAAAAGACAAATTGCTGTCTAATATAACACCCAGATTTCTGACTGTAGAGGAAGTAACAGTACATCCGTCTAGTTGCAGATTGTAATCTACAAGATTCTGTGTGGTGTTTTTTGGTCCAATAATTAATATCTCTGTCTTATCCAAATTTAATTGGAGAAAATTATTTGTCATCCAATCTTTTACATTTTTAACACACTCTGTTAGCTTAGATAATTGGGAAGTTTCATCTGGTCTCGTTGAAATATATAGCTGAGTATCATCAGCATAACAGTGGAAGCTTATTCCGTATTTTCTAATAATATTACCAAGGGGCAACATGTATATTGAAAATAGAAGGGGACCTAGGACGGATCCTTGTGGCACTCCATATTTTACTGATGATAAATGAGATGACTCTCCATTTAAGTAAACAAAATGGTAGCGATCGGACAGGTAGGATCTAAACCATCTTAGAGCCTGCCCTTGAATACCTGTATAGTTTTGTAATCGATCTATGAGTATGTCATGATCTATGGTGTCGAACGCAGCACTAAGATCAAGTAAGACTAGAAATGAGATGCAGCCTTGATCTGACGCAAGAAGCAGGTCATTTGTAATTTTAACAAGTGCAGTTTCTGTGCTATGGTGGGGCCTAAAACCTGACTGAAATTCTTCATACAGATCATTTTTATGCAGGAAGGTGCTCAATTGAGCAGACACAACTTTTTCTAAAATTTTAGACATAAATGGAAGATTATAAATAGGCCTATAATTTGCCAGTACACTAGGATCTAGTTTTGGTTTCTTAATAAGAGGCTTGATAACCGCCAGCTTGAATGGTTTTGGGACGTGACCTAAAGATAACGACGAGTTAATGATATTGAGAAGCGGTTCTTCGGCTACAGGTAACAGCTCTTTTAGTAATTTAGTGGGTACAGGATCTAATAAACATGTTGTTGGTTTAGATACAGTGATAAGTTTATTTAGCTCTTCCTGTCCTATATTTGTAAAGCACTGCAGTTTATCTTTGGGTGCGATGGATGAAACTGAAGTGTTAGACGCTGTAGAATCTACATTCGCTATTGTATTTCTAATGTTATCTATTTTATCAGTCAAGAAATTCATAAAGTCATTACTATTTAACGTTGGTGGAATATTTGAATCAGGTGGCGTCTGGTAATTTGTTAATTTAGCCACTGTGCTAAATAAAAACCTTGGATTGTTTTGGTTATTTTCAATGAGTTTGTGGATATGCTCTGCCCTAGCAGTTTTTAGAGCCTGTCTATAGCTGGACATACTGTTTTTCCATGCAATTTTAAAAACTTCCAAGTTAGTTTTTCTCCATTTGCGTTCAAGACTACGAGTTACTTTCTTGAGAGAGTGAGTATTACTGTTATACCATGGCACAGTACGTTTTTCTCTAACCTTTTTCAATTTGATGGGGGCAACAGCTTCTAATGTATTAGAGAAAATAGTGCCCATGTTGTCAGTAATTTCGTCTAATTCATGTGTATTTTTGGGTACAAATAGCAGTTGAGATAGATCAGGCAGGTTATTTGCGAATCTGTCTTTGGTGGCTGGAACAATAGTTCTGCCCAGACGGTAACGCTGAGACATATAGTTAATATCAGTTATACGCAGCATGCACGATACAAGGAAATGGTCTGTAATATCATCACATTGGGGTACAATATCTATAGCAGTAAGATCGATTCCATGCGATATAATTAGATCTAGTGTATGATTAAAACGATGAGTGGGCCCGGTGACATTTTGCTTGACTCCAAAGGAGTTTATTAGGTCAGTAAACGCAAGTCCTAATGTATCATTTGCATTATCAACGTGAATATTAAAATCTCCCATGATTAGCGCCTTATCAACTGTAACTAGAAGGTCTGAGAGGAAATCTGCAAATTCTTTTAGGAATTCTGTATACGGCCCTGGTGGTCTATACACAGTAGCCAGAGAAAGAGATACATTAGATTTCTTTTGCATGTCTGACAGTGTAACATTTAGCAGAAGTATTTCAAAAGAGTTAAACCTGTATCCTGTTTTCTGGGTAACATTGAGAATATCACTATATATTGTTGCAACACCTCCTCCACGACCAGTCTGACGGGGCTCATGCTTATAACAGTAGTTTGGTGGAGTAGACTCATTTAGACCAAAATAATCATTTGGTTTTAGCCAGGTTTCAGTCAAGCAGAGTACATCAAAACTATTTTCTGTGATCATTTCATTTACAATAACTGCTTTGGGTGTGAGTGATCTAATATTTATGAGCCCAAACTTTAAAAATTGTTTTTGTTCATTTACTTTACATTTTTCTGGTTTAATTACGATAAGATTTTTTCTAGATCCTACATTATATTTTGACCTCACTATCCGGGGAACAGACACAGTCTTAATAGTTTTTACAGCACAAGTACTTTTATCATTTAAGCGGGTGGAACAAAACTCATCATAATAGTTATTAGAGAATTGTCTTACTAGTCACATGGAGCGAAGTGTCCTGGAGATGTTGTCAGAGAGCAGCTCCGCTCCGATTCTGCTGGGGTGTAATCCATCAGCGCGAAACAGCCTAGGACGCTCCCAGAAAAGATTCCAGTTATTAACAAATAGCAGTTTCTGTTCTTTACACCATGACAACAACCATTCATTTAAAGCAAAAAGTCTACTGAACCTTTCGTGTCCTCGTCGATACGTGGGCAGTGGTCCTGACACGACGATCGTCGCCGCGGGCGTCGTGCTGCGAACCGTCTCGATCAGGCTGCTGAAGTCCCTCTTCAGCGTCTCCGTCTGCCGCAGCGTGGTGTCGTTAACCCCGGCGTGAAGCACGACCGCTCTGGGGCTCTCGTCGACCTTCAGGATCGCGGGTATCTGCGCAGAAACATCGAGAACACGAGCACCAGGCAAACAATGAGTGTGCACTTTACCTTCGGCTAACGTAGCACTTACGTGTCGGACGATGGAGTCTCCGATGATCACAGCGTCGCGTCCTGTCTCGCGGAGGGGAGCGAAGCGGTTCCGGATGGAGATGTCGAAGGCAGGAGGGGGAGAAGTCGTCGCCCGGGACCCGGCTCGCGTCCTCCGCTGTGGATGCACCCAGGGTCCGTGGTGTCCCGGCGTCGCAGTGAAGGACATCTGGGAAGATCGCGTCCTGGGTGCACCGGGCCTGTGCAGAGAAACACACGGAGTAGACGTGGTGGGACTGTTAACAGATCGCTGTATACTTACCCCGGACTTGTGAGCGTGAGCCCGGGATGATTCCAGCGCGGTTCTCCGCTCTCTCAGCTGGGCCTGCCTCACCTCCAGGTCGCGAATCTGCTTTCCCACGGCCTCGAGCTCGAGCTGCACAGAGTGGAGACATTCATCCGCCATTAAAGCAAGTAACAGTGAGTACAGCAGTGGTAATGTGTGTGAATAGAGTATTAGCAATGTTAGCGCAGTTAGCTGCAACCACGCCGCTGATGCTAACGGGCTAAAAGCTAATAGCGGACCCGGGAGATCAAAATAAAACTAGTGATAGCGAGGCGCTCTGATTGTTTTTGTTGTAGAATACAATAGAGGATATATTCACACGTTATATAAACGGAAACGATGATGTATACAATTGTTTTTTGAGTTAAAAATAGTCAATGAAAAGAATATAGTGACGTAGCTCAAACGCAGTACAGCCGCCAACAACAAACCGTCTAGTTGCAAACTGTAGTCTACTAGATTCTGTGTACTGTTTTTTGGTGCAATAAGTAATATCTCTGTCTTATCCAAATTTAATAGAAACTTATTGGTCATTCAATCTTTTACATTTTTAACACACTGTGTTAGAATAGATAATTTAGAAGTTTCATCTGGTATCGTTGAGATATATAGTTGAGTATCATCAGCATAACAGTGGAAACTAATCCTGTATTCTCTAATAATGTTACTAAGGGGCAACAAGTATACTGAAAATAGCAAAGAACATAGGACAGATTCTTGTGGCACTCCATGTTTTACTGGTGATAAATGAGATCAGTCACCATTTAAATAAACAATATGGTAGCGATCGGACTGGTAGGATCTAAACAATCTTAGAGCGTGCCCTTGAATATCTGTATAGTTTTGTAATCAATCTATGAGTATGTCATGATCTATGGTGTCGAACGCACCACTAAGATCAAGTAAAACTAGCAATGAGATGCAGCCTTGATCTGACGCAAGAAGCAAGTCATTTGCAATTTTAACAAGTGCAGTTTCTGTGCTATGGTGGGGCCTGAAACCTGACTGAAATTAAACTGTTATACCATGGCACAGTACGTTTTTCTCTAACCTTTTTCAATTTGATGTTTGATGGGGGAAACAACTTTTAATGTATTAGATTAGTGCCCATGTTGCCAGTCATTTAGTCTAGTTCATGTGTATTTTTGGGTACACATAGCAGTTGAGATAAATCAGGCAGGTTATTTGCGAATCTGTCTTTGGTGGTTGGAACAATAGTTCTGCTTAGACGGTAATTCTGAGCCATATCGCTGCAATAGCAGCAACATACACTTTTAAGGTGGACGGTGAAATTCTATGCTCCAACCTTTCTTGCAGGAAAGAACGCGTAACTCTAATCAAGCATCTCCGGCAGTCTTCTCGGTGAGAAGAACACCCATTCATGAACAGAATCCACTTCAAAGCATAGGCCTGCCTCGTAGTGTGAGCTCTAGCCTAAGGGATAGTGTCTGATCACTTAGGTCTGCCGCATCCCGTCCAGGAGCCACACATGGAGGTTCCAGAGATCTGAACATGTGTGCCATATGGTGCCCAATCCCAGAGAAAGAAAGTCCTTCCTCCATGCCCCATGGAGGGGCTTTTGCGAGAAGCATGAGTTCCGAAAACCAGGTCCGGGTGGGCCTGTCTCTTTTTCACTGAAAGATACGTGACAAGAAGATGAAGAAATAGAGCCTAATCAATATTTCTTTGGAGGAATACTTAATTTCTTGTCTTTCTTTTTTCTGATACATTTCTCCTTGGCAAGTACATATTTTGTTTTAAGAAATGTATTTAATTAAAAATAACAAAAGCTGAATGTGAATACTGTTATTGGAGATTGTAAAGTTAACAAGGAATGTGAGTTAGTAATGTAAAAGTGTTGAAAATGCTTTATGTTGCTTCAATACGATCTGATAGTGTATATAATTACGTATAAGTTTTTGAAGGATGTTTTTTTTGTGAAGATGTGATAATTGTTTTGAAGTGAAATGTGTTTTCATGTGGTGCTAGCTTTACTAACACTGTGCATAGACTCTAGTGTGTTAATTGAGCACATGGTTATTAGCATGTTTGTGTTGCATATATGCAAATAATTTAAGCAGACACATTTGAAACCCTTTATTCAAACAAGTTACTGATGATTGTTTTTGGCTTTTTTTTTGCAAGGCAAGTTCCCATGAAAGCTTTGAACTGCGTCCTCTAGGGGGCGCTATGGTGCAGTGTTAATTTCGTTAACGAAGACGACGACGAAAAATATTCTATACCTGTCATTATTGTTATCCAACAGAAGATGTTAAATAAGTGTAGACATGTTAAGTAAAACCTACATTATCTGAAAAAAGTTTAATTTGTATTTATATTGTATTTGTCTAATTGAGCTATATATATATTAGTGCTGTCAATCGATTAAAAACTTTAACTAGATTAATCACACATTTTTTATGTGATTAATCGCAATAAAAAAAGAAATGTTTTTGTGTTTTTGTTTTTAATATATTTTTTAATGTAATAATTTCACAGTTAATCAAATTAATGTAGAAACAACATAAAGACAGTATATTTTAAATACTTGTTTAAATGGCATCTTTTTATGAATGAAGGCCAGTATTACTGATATTAATACAGCTACTGATTTTTTTTTTTTACATTTATTATTAGGCTTCAAAAATATAACAGTTTTTAATTTAAGTAAACTTAAAACAATGCTAACATAATAAATGTCATGTTTACTCCTGCCCTTCCTGTCTTAACAGTTAGGAAATATACAGAAATTTAATAAAGTTATCAAAGTTATATGCAGTCTGCACTGCATAAACTATAAATTAAATAGTTAATCCTTATTAAAGCTACAAAAGTTATTTAGTCAAGAGCAGCGAGTCATTTTCTCTGTTCCCTTTGTTCCTTAACTTTACTGACAGGAAGCTTTATTGGCTGCTGTCCCTTTAAGAGCAGACAGACACGCGGATCTCACTGTTTATATACTGTCTATGGATCTCGCCTCATTCTCTCACAACTCTTTTTGTTCATTTTAGACTTTATATAAATCATTTAAGATTGCTCTTATGAGGATAATCGACAAAACTGGCACTTTGGGATGTTTATTGTTAGTTCAAGCGCTTAAGAGAACTGGATTCTGGCGCCCTGTCTATGCATTGTGTGTGTGTGTGTGTGTGTAGCCTACGTGTGTATGTGTCACATAAGGGCATTCACAGACAGCGCATTCTCTTTTGTCTTGCCACGCTTGAAATGTTTAAAAGCATTTAAATGAATAAGAGCGTGATCATATAATGTAAAGCTAGCCAACGGATGGCAGAAAATACCGATGCTGCGTTAATTGCGTAAAATATTTTGACACGTTAAACCAGACAAAAATTAAATCGCATGAGTTAACGCGTTAACGTTGACAGCACTAATATATATATATAGTTTTATAAGTTGCTCCTTTTTTTCCTTTTTCTCTTCTGTTAAAGGGATGGTTCACCCAAAAATTTTCAAAATTCAGTCCGTGATTCAAATTTCTCATAAGCTTAATTGATTTTGTTTAAAGAGAGAATAATTAATTATTATTTTAACTTGAAAACTAAATACAGTATAAAACAATTTGGCTAAAACTATTGACTAAAAGTAATGACTAAAAGTTGAAAAAAATGCAATGACTTTTTGTCGACTAAAACTAGACTAAAACGTCCCAAGGTTACGTATGTAACCCTAGTTCCTTGAAGGAACGAGACGCTGCGTCGAAACGCTTTTGGGGAACGTCCCTGACGAGACCGACTCTGAATATCGTGTGCAATCAGTCCATCGGAAAGGCGTGACGTCACGGGCGGGGTGACGTAGCGACCAGGAAGCTATAAAAGCACGTGCCGTGCAGCTGGCTTCAGCTTCGAGTAGGGAAGCAAGCGCCGGCAGGGGTGCCGGGAGTATGGCTCTGCGACGCAGCGTCTCGTTCCTTCAAGGAACTAGGGTTACATACGTAACCTTGGGACGTTCCTTTTCAGGAACTCGAGCTGCGTCGAAACGCTTTTGGGGAACGATGTGCCAACGCTGCCAGACTTCCAAATCCCTGCCTAGTGTGTAGTCAAAAGAGCACAGCTAAGACGAGAGGACAGAAGAGCCCGGCGTGGCTCGCATGTCAAGATCGTAAAATCGGACAAATGTGGAGGGCGTGGACCACCCCGCAGCGTTGCAGATGTCCAAGAGGGACACACCTGCTGAGAAGGCCTTGGAGGCCGCCATACTCCGAGTAGAGTGAGCCTTGGCCCCCAAAGGGGGGGGAAGACCAGAGGACTCATAGGAGAGGTTGATAGCCTCGACTATCCAACGACTAAGGGTCTGCTTGGTGGCAGGAGAACCCTTGTTAGAAGGACCGTAGCAAACAAGCAATTGGTCTGATTTTCTCCACAGGGCAGCTCTGTGGACGTATGCGTCCAGTGCTCGCACTGGACACATACAGTTTAGCTTCTCTTGGTCGTGCTCCCGAAAGGGAGGAGGACAGAAGGCCTGCAGTACGATAGGCTGTGGTGTAACAGAGGGAACCTTCGGAACGTAACCCGCTCGAGGGTATAAAAATGCTTTGGCCATACCAGGGGCAAAGTCTAAGTAGGTAGGGGCCACCGAAAGGGCCTGAAGATCTCCAACTCTCTTTAGTGAGGTGATTGCCAGTAATAGGGCAGTTTTAAGTGTCAGATGTCTATCTGAGATATCTTGTATAGGCTCGAATGGAGCTTTACAAAGAGCCTCTAGAACCACAACCAAATCCCAGGGGGGAACACGGGATCGTACTGGAGGTCTCAGCCTCAGCGCACCGCGGAGGAAACGTGTAACTAGGGGGTGTCTACCCACTGACTGACCATTGAAAGGGACGTGGAAAGCAGCTATGGCCGCCACGTAAACCTTTAAGGTGGAGTGGGATAACCCCGCAGAGAGCCTGGCTTGTAAAAACTCCAGAACTGTACCAACTGGGCAGTCTGCTGGGTCAAGCTGGCGGTCTCTGCACCATGAAGTGAAGAGCTTCCACTTCAGGGCGTACAGTTTCCTCGTAGAGGGAGCTCTGGATTGGAGTAGGGTCTCAACAACCTCGGTTGAGAGACCGGCTGCTAACAGCTGTGCCCCCTCAGGGGCCACACCCACAGCCTCCACAACTCCGGGCGAGGGTGAATTATCGTGCCCTGCGCCTGTGAGAGTAGGTCTGTCCTGATTGGTATCTCCCACGGAGAGCCGTCGAGGAGCGAGACTAGATCTGAGAACCATACTCGGCCCGGCCAGAACGGGGCTACTAGTAGTAGACGGGCCCCGTCCCGGCGTACTCTCGCCAGAACTCCCGGGAGCAGAGCGATAGGGGGAAAAGCGTACAGACGAAGCCTCGGCCAGGTCTGTACCATAGCGTCCAGTCCCAGAGGAGCTGGATGAACTAGAGAGAACCAGAGGGGACATTGCGATGTCTCCTGAGTCGCAAAGAGGTCCACCTGAGCTGTACCAAATACTCTCCATATCTGCTTCACCACCTCGGGGTGAAGCATCCATTCCCCGGGCCTCGGCCCCTGTCTCGACAGTATGTCTGCTCCCACATTCAATCTCCCAGGAATATACGCTGCTCTGATCGAGAGGAGCTTGCCCTGGGACCACAGAAGGATCTGGTGTGCCAGCTTGTACAAGGGGCGCGAACGCAGACCCCCCTGGTGATTGATATAAGAGACCACTGATGTGTTGTCGGTGCGCACCAACACATGGTGACCTCTCAGGTCCGGGAGGAAATATTTCAATGCTCGATAGACCGCTAGTATCTCTAGGCAATTGATGTGCCATGTTAGATGGCGACCACTCCACAGACCGCGGGCAGGGTGGCCACTCATGACCGCACCCCAACCGGTGAGGGACGCATCTGTCGCTAGCGTTACACGGCGACAAGGAACTCCCAGCACCGGGCCCTGATTCAAGAACCAAGGTTTCCTCCACATGTCTAAGGCACGAAGGCACTGCCGCGTGACCTTGATAACTCGACGTGGATTTCCCCTCGGGGAAAAACCCTTGGACTTGAGCCACCACTGTAGGGGTCTCATGTACAGCAGGCCAAAAGGTATCACGTTGGACGCAGCTGCCATCAGCCCTAACAATCTCTGGAATTGTTTGACAGTGAGTGACTGGCCTTCTTTGACTCTCTCGACTGATGTGAGGATCGACTCGATCCGAGCAGGAGACAAGCGTGCCTGCATCGTGGTCGAATTCCACACTACGCCTAGATAGGTGGTTCTCTGAACTGGAGAAAGTACACTCTTCTTGGCGTTTAGTCTCAAACCCAGCTCCCCCATGTGTGCGAGAACGACATCTCGATGTCGAGCCGCCATCTGCTCTGATTGAGCTAGGATCAACCAATCGTCGATATAATTTAAAATGCGGATGCCCTGCATACGGAGG
Organism: Carassius carassius; assembly: GCF_963082965.1. Lineage (NCBI taxonomy): Eukaryota > Metazoa > Chordata > Actinopteri > Cypriniformes > Cyprinidae > Carassius > Carassius carassius. The sequence continues at coordinate 4,137,808 of NC_081769.1, read as the reverse complement.
GATACCAGAGCCGCATCCATACATTTCGTGAACGTGCGGGGTGAGAGTGCGAGGCCAAAGGGAAGTACTCGATATTGATAAGCTTTGCCCCCGAAAGCGAACCTCAGAAACTTCCTGTGTTGTGGAAGGATGGATATGTGGAAGTATGCATCTTTGAGATCTATTGTGACAAACCAGTCCTCGGATCTGATTTGAGCTACAACCTGGTTGACAGTGAGCATCTTGAACTTCAGTGACATAACTGAGCGGTTCAGGAGACGCAAGTCCAGGATCGGACGCAACCCCCCATCCTTCTTTGGAACTATGAAATACCGGCTGTAAAATCCGGATTCCCTGTCTAGAGGAGGGACCACCTCGATGGCCTCCTTCCTTAATAGGGTATTCACTTCTTGTTCCATAACCAGAGCCTGCTGGGGGCCGACCACAGTCGGTGTAACCCCGTTGAACTTCGGTGGTGGATGACCGAACTGAATGCAATAGCCTCTTTCTATTGTACGCAGGACCCATTGAGATACATTTGGCAGTAGCTTCCACGCTGCTAAATAATCTACTAAGGGAATCAGTCTCTCGAGACTGACCTCTGGTGTAAGAGGCCCCCGAAGGGGCGGCGAGCATCCCAGCTCCGCTACGGTCACGGGCGGAAGTAACTGGGAGTGGTGCTCGCTGGAGGCCGCTGCGCCCTGAAACTCTGGCAGGGTTGGCAGACCGACCTCCTGAGGGTACTGAGGTGAGACGGGCACCGTGTAATGAGGTGAACCGCGCTCTACCCCAGCAGGGGCTACCCTCTGGATCCTGGCGTCAGGATCGTTTCGTCGAGGACTTCCGGGCTTCGATGACAGATCTTAAATCGGCTTTCGCCCTAGAAGCCCCCGACTCAGAGCGTCGTTGCCCTCGGTCCCGACGTGGGGGAGCACGAGTGGCGACGCTCTGTTTTTGCGCTACCCGGTGTGAGGAGCCGGTATGTGGCGTGGTCATCTCCCGCCCAGATGTACCACGAGAGCGACGAGGGAGGAAACTCTGGAACGCCGCCGCCTGCTTGTGCGCCTCCTGGAACCTGTCGACGACAGTATTAACTGTGTCGCCGAACAGGCCCGAGGCTTGAAGCGGGGCGTCCAGGAGGCAGACCCTGTCCCGTTCTTTAATTTCTGACAGGGTCAGCCACAAATGCCTCTCCGCGGCCACTAAAGCTGCCATAGACCGCCCAATTGCGCGAGCGGTCTCCTTAGTGGCGCGGAGGGAGAGATCAGCGGTCTTCCTGAGTTCTTCAATCTCCTCAGACTTAATCCCCTCCCCCTCATCGACATCTCTCAGCAGGTCAGCCTGATAAGCTTGCAGGACTGCCATAGTATGAAGGCACGCCCCAGCCTGACCTGCTGCCACATAACCTTTGCCCACTAGCGATGATGTAACTCGAAGCGGCTTAGTGGGCAATGTCGGAGCCTTTAGAGACGAGGCCGAACCGGGTGACAGATAGCTCGCGAGCGTCTGTTCAGCCCGTGGCATTGCTCTATAACCACGCTCTCCCAGCCCCATCACGTTGCCATAGTATAGTGAATCAGGGCCAAAGAGGCGGGTCGAATACGGGTGTTTCCACGATCTCGATAACTCGTCATGGAGATCGGGAAAATATGGAAGGCTCCGACGTGGAGGTGGTTGCTGCGGCCGCAGAAAGCGTTCATCTAATTTGCTTCTCTGCGGCTCAGTCTGTTTTTCAGCAGGCCAGTCAATTTTTAATTTATCTACTGCCCGCGTGACCACCTCCAACAGCTCCTCATACTGGGGCGACAGGGGTGGCGAATCCCCAGCAACAGTCTCCACATCGACCTCCTCGGAGGACGAGAGGTGAAGAGCTGATCCCTCACCCTGGGGGGAAGAAACCGACGAGCGTGCTTCCGAACCCAGGGTTTGGGCGCCGGATCTGGCAGATGAGGAAGGAGATAAGGACTGGCCCGTCTCCATTCCTTCTGACAGATCCACCTGCGAGCCCCACGAGTGCAGCAGCCGCTCTGCCTCGGCAGAAGCGGGGCCAGCACCGCGAGGAACGCTGGTAAAGGCTCCCTCCTCGAAGAGAGCCCTCCGGGATCGAAGCGTCCGCATTGGCAAACGTTCACAATGCGGGCAGTCGGCCCCCTCGAGAGCCGACTCAGCGTGCTTCGATCCCAGGCAAGCCACGCACAGCATGTGTGTATCCCCACTCGTAATGTAGCGAGTGCAGGGAGGAACACACAGTCTGTAACGCGGCTTGGAATCGCCCTTCAAATGTTTGGTCTTTTGCTTTTGTTTAGGCATATTGTAGCTGTTTTAGCGATCTTTTTAAGCTAAGGGACAGACAACAATAAATAGGACCAACAGACAGACTTTTGCACATGCACACACAGAGCGCTTGCTGACAGATTCGAAGCTGAAGCCAGCTGCACGGCACATGCTTTTATAGCTTCCTGGTCGCTACGTCACCCCGCCCGTGACGTCACGCCTTTCCGATGGACTGATTGCACACGATATTCAGAGTCGGTCTCGTCAGGGACGTTCCCCAAAAGCGTTTCGACGCAGCTCGAGTTCCTGAAAAGGAACTATGAAAGACTCAAATAAATAAAATGTGACTAAGCGAAATTAATTATTTTCGTCTCAAAACTAAGACTAAGACTAAATCAAAAATGCCTGCCAAAATTAACACTGCAATGGGGAACACCTCGTCATGACCCTTGTCTGAAGCATACATTGAAAAAACACCAACGAGTTGCCTGGCTACAGCCACTGACATCACTACTGGCGTGACTATAATTAAGTGTCAGGAGAACACGTCATTCTCTTCTTCATCTTCGTTGACTGTTTTGTTTAAAGCGTGCATCCGAGACAGACCTCTCTCTCCATACTACCAAGCAGGCCGCCTCTGCCATGGGTAGGTCCATGGTGGTAACGGAGAGACATCTGTGGGTGAACCTGGCAGACATCGGGAGGAAAGAAAGGGGCTTTCTTCTCGATGCTCTGGTCTCACCTTCTGAATTTTCAGTACCTCCGTCCACCTACGGGCAGGAGTAAGAGGAATCGTGGGTCACGAGGAGATAAGCAAGACCTGAGGGATATGATTCAGACAAGGCAGCGTTCTCATCCGAATCGGAGTGATACCTAGGTAGCTCTGGTATTAGGCGGCAGAGATCGCAGGCTTCTGCTGGAGCCTCGCTGATCATCAAACCTGGCACAGCACTGCAGGGAATTTCATGGATGTCCGGCCAGGTCACCCCGAGGGGCCTCCTGGCCGCTTAGTTTTGCCTAAGCTTGCCTCTCCCGTACATCACCGCTGCAATGCTTAGGAACCTTTACGTACACACGCTGAGCTCTTTTTTAAAGCCACGTAAGTGGTAAGTGTGCACGCAAGACTCTGCGCACTTTTCTGAAATCCTGTATGGTAAGGGTTACCCACTCAGCTTTGTTCCCTTTTTGAGATGGTTAGACCTTGGTTCCTTGGCTCCATTTAGCCAGCATGTATTTGTTTAAACACTTCAAGCATTGCTTCCCTCAAGGTGAGGGGCTATCTGGGCGATTCTCGTGGTAGTTTAGCAGCACTCCCTTTTCCAGGAAGCGTCGCCTATGAGTGCACTACTCTGAATTCGGAGTTCTCCTCTCATATGAGACTGAAATCTCTGTTTTGTCCCCAGAGCGGTCCAGTGTTATTTCTACAGATCGAGATGATGACTCTCAAACATATTGTTTGAGATGAACCATTCCATCTATGAGCTGCTCGATCAGAGTGCCACGAGAGCCCCTCCTTAGAACAGTATTTGAAAATCCATGTTATTGTAAGTGTGCACGGAAGTCTTTGCGCACTTTATGAAATCCACACTGTGTTAAGTTTGCATACTAGTGCTCTGCATTCTTTCTAAATTCCTATATGGCGAGGGCTTCGCGCGATCGCTTCATGCCCTTTCTTGAGTTGGTAAAAGCCCCGTTCATCTCGGGATCCACTTCATTTATGTATCCCCAAATACCTATCTAAACAGGATGTTGCTACTAGGGATCTGTTGAGACGACTCCTTCAGCAAGCTTATGCGAGAGTAAGCGGTAGCCCCTGTGTGACAGGCAAGACCTTGTATAAAAACTGGGTTCTTAGCTGTATGCCTTTAAAGGAATCCTTCCTGATTCCAAGACTTTAGCTCTACCCCGGGCCGAGGCCCTAACAAACAACTGTGTATGTAGCTTAGGCCTTTTGGCCATAAGGGATAATGTCATGGACAGCCGTCTAAACATCCCAGGGGCAACTCCCATGGAAATTTTGTTGGTACATAATGCTTGCCATGATTCTGGCCTGCAATCCCCTCACCATGGCGGCATGGGTATACTGTTCCCCATAGTGCCCCCTAGAGGACGCAAGTTTGAAGTTCCCTTGAAAGGGAAAGTCTCAGGTTATGAATGTAACCATGGTTCCCTGAGTTGGGAATGAGACACTGCATCCTCTAGCTCCCTACCATGCTTCGGACGCAAGCTTCAGATGAAGAAGTGAATGCCGTGTTCTCCTTGCACTTATTTATAGTCGCGCCAGTATATAATGTAATATATATATATATATATATATATATAACTGAGACACTGATTTTGAGTATTTTAAATTTATTTCCAGAAACGTATTTGGAATTTGTAAACTGAATTTGAACTTAGTAATTTTTTTTTCTTTAAATTGTATATACCATTTTGTTACTTTGAGGTTTTACTATTTAATATATTTGCTGTTGTAATTGTATTTTGATCATTTTTGATCTAACTGTAATTTTAAAAGGGGCAATGATCATAGTGAAAGGATAATAAATCAAACCATTATACTATTTTAACAGTAACTGACTATTCCTTTGAACTGTGTAATTGCTGACCCTTGAAATAGGTAATCCTATTATACTTTATGTATACCTGTTACTCTAGTGAGTCGACACTTTGTCGAGTCGATTTCTGGTCCAAGCAACCCCAGGTAGTTTCCGCTGTACCAAAATTGTGGTAGTACCATAGTAACTTCGTAATTGTGAACTAAGCTCTACTCAGTGGGCGTTACATACATTTCTGTGTCAACATCTTTAATGGGAGCTTGTGTAGGGCCTGATTCAAGATAGGTCGAAGGCCACTGCTTTTCTTGGGTACAGTGAAGTAAGGGCTGTAAAACCCCTTACACATCTAGGCTGGAGGGAACGGCTCGATTGCATCCTTCGCTAATAGGACAGCAATCTCCTCGCACAAGACAGAGGCATCTTGGACTGCCACTGAAGTCTCGAGAAAACCATTGAGCTTGGGAGGTTGCCTGGTGAACTGAATCGCATAGCCGAGTCGAACTGTCCAAATGAGCCAGCGGGACGGGTTGGGAAGCACATGCTATGCTGCCAAACTCTGTACGAGTGGCACGAAATGGACAGTCGATGTACCCCCAGTGGTACCTGAAACAAAAATAAAAGGAAAATGATTCACTGCCAGGCTGTCCTCCACGAGAAGGAGCTGCACTGACCTCGCCACCTCCTGATGAGCAGTCTCCCACATCTCCAGGTTACCTGTGTCAGGGCTGCTTCATCATCTTCTTGGGTGTCGCTCTCCTGTGTGGTGCTCAACGCACTGGCCTCAACGGTGTCTCAACATGGGTGGAGCCGGTGTGGAGGACACAGGAGGGTGCCCATTGTGATGAGCAGGCTGAGACACGGGTAGCTCTGCTGCACTCGCAGCGATACCATGGTCATATGCCCACAACAGACGCATGACTCATCCATGAGTTCTATCTTACCCACCCCCCCTCCCCAATATAAAAATATTTACCAACTGTATTGAAGGGTTCTACAAACTATTTTAGACATTAAACATAACACTGCATAGTTTTTCAATTATAAAACAAAAGACAGAAACATAAACATCATATAAGTGATTTATTTGAGCACTAGAAAAATACAATAAGAATAATTTGAGTAATAAAAATAATAAAAATAAAAAAAAGATTTAACTATGTATGCCAATTACAATACATCCTGAGATTGCTAGAAATACAGCATTTACAATGATTTCTGCTCATATAGTCAGTTATCACGTGCTGATGTTCTGATGGCCAGTTATAGAGATGGTAATCATACAGATGCGCCATAAAGTCAATAATCACACTTTATTCATATAGATGGTGTTCACATTGGTAACTGTGATTACACATTAATAGCATGCTGATTTGCGCACAGATGGTAATCGTGCAGATACAGGCACATTACCCATAAAACACACTCACACTGTATATGAAAAATGTTGAAAAAAAAAAGGGGAAAAAAAGCTGATCGCTAAGTTATGCCTCCATCAGATGACGGGTGTGTCACAGCACACGTCACAAGCAATCACGAGAGAGCGCCAGAATTCAAATAAATCTCTTTTTTGTGGATTGTCTCATTCTGTTTGAGACACTGTATGCTACAAAACCATGCTGTTTTTTAATACCAAGACACAGTTTTCTGAGCGTGAGTCATTCCATAACGGACACAAACAATACTGTCCCTGAAGAACTGAAATGTAAACAAAATAATTTATCATCCATATTACAACGTTATTGCTTCGTTTGGACTAAACGTGCTCTTTGGGTGGGCTCGTTCAGTGGACCCTTACCCTTCTAACTAAACCAGGATTTACAGCTGTGGATGTGTTTTTGACTCGTTATTACGACGAATCTTGTATGTTTTGATGTGTACTGCTTACAAAAATTTAGCAAATACATTCTTTATAAGCTTTCCATTGAAAAACAGAGATCTGTCGTCAGTGCTTGAGGCTTAGATCTTTATAATGACATATAGTTTGTCAAGATTAATTTTGTCCCGTTTCATTTAATCTATTCGTAAACATTGACACGTGCAAACAAAGAGAGTTCAGTGCGCCCACATCCAGGTGCAGGTTAACAGGTTTTAAACTCAGAGATGATTGGGCACCCAAGTTAGACCCCTAATGTCGTCAGGACATAACTCGTAGTGACCAACAGATAGGGAACACATATTCACAGACACCATACCTGTGATAACTCCATAAATCCATAATTCCCACCCGATGACAAGTTAAATCCTCAGGTGTGACCTTTTAATATCTTGCACAGCAGAGTGATGGCTTTTGTCCTGTTTTCATTGCTGCATTCTTCACGCTGAAATAAAATATGGAAAAAGTGGAAGAGATTATGGTACAAGAATTCCCTTTGACGTTAACAGATTCCGACGGGCATCAGCTTCATGGGTTCAGATGTGCTGTGTCAAATCTTCAGAAGCATTCGGCTCTGGCTCATCCTCACACATTGAGGAGACAAGCAGCACAAATATAAAGTGTGCTGTGTGACATCCTAACATGATCACTTTATCACTCTATCTGAACAAATGTTTCGGCAAAATGGATTGCTTTGATAAAACGTTTAGAGGTTGTATAAATATAAGGCACATCACTGAATACAAAATGGGGATAAATATAATGGTTAGTTGAGTTTTGCTGGATTACAAAGCTCATTTATTATGCCCTGCTCAGTGTAAGTCATGAACATACTTACAGAATTTGAGTAAATTCATTTATTGACCCCCTCAGTGTAACCAATTCATTTAAAAAAAATAAATAATAATATATATATATATATATATATATATATATATATATATATATATATATATATATATATATATAGTTTTATAGGCAGTTTTTTTGTTTGTTTTTTGTTCAAAGGTGGTTTCCACTATATTAACGGACAAGCCAAAAAATATCTCAACCTGCCACCAACCTGCAACATAAAGCACAAGCAAACATCCAATAAAAAAATAAAAAAATTTTTTTACAAGGTCTTGAGGCTGTTTCATAGACTTATTGGCCAGTCCTAGCCCTACAAAGTGTAAAAGTTTATCCTCTCTGTTCCAGAAAGTAATGATATAGTGGAGCATACCACTAAGCCATTGTATTAACATATTAAACCTTCTTCAACTGCAAATGTTCTCTCGAACCGTTATGTTATTAGACCCATTTATCAGATTACCAAGTTTTGAGAGCTACTGTATCACTATGGAACAGAGCAAATGTACACTAAATGTAGAAGCTCATTTCCATTAGTGCAGTTATTAAAGTGTATACACACTGTGACCTCTTGAAGAGGCTGCGTGGATCTTCTGTCTTGTGATGAGAGTGAGGTCCCTTAAGACATATTACAGCCTACATTGACAGTATTTGAATCGTCTTACTCAGATTTGGTTTGTCATCTCTGTTTGTAAAGGATGGGAACTTTCAGAAGCTTGTTTTCAAATCTTTTATTCAAGATTTATTCAAGGTTCAGTAAAGTACATCTGAAGATTGTCAGCATTTGTTGGCCTAATCTGACAAAAGAAACCTCTACGTTTTATTTGTCCTTTATTTCCATTATTTTTAATGTTCTTCCTCCCACATTAAAATTAGTAATAAGGCCACCATAACTACAAAACAACTCAAATGGAAGGTCTGCAATAATGTAGTTAAAAAAAAATCTGAACTTTTTGGATTTCAGCTTTTCTCACTATGGATATTTTCTGATCTGTCTTTCCTTTTCAACTTTTGATTCCCATGCTAAATAATTTCAGCTGTTTTGACTTGAAGTGTTTTAGTAAACAAATAATAAAAGCTGCAGACTACCATGATTCTGTAATACCTGTGAAAGTTAAGACTGACTATACAAACTAAAAATCTTTACACTGCAATAACCTTTTCTCAAATGGAAACACTGATTCAGCTCCCTTAAAGCCATTTACATAAAGGCCAGTGCTGCAGTGCTATCCCGACTATCTACAGTATGCATATTACATATTTTTGCTTTATTTGAGGAATAATAGGCATTACAATAATGTTAATTATTAGGGTCAGATTAGCAGTGAAATGTAACTAATTTCAGTTGCTATATTCCTCCAGACTTTTTCCAAATATCTTAAGGGAACACATTCAAACTTCTGCACTAGCTTGTTGTGAATGGTGTAGTCTGGACTATTTCCTCCTTGACGTCTTCCTTCTTGTTGCTGTATGTCTTCAGCCTGAATCCTCTTCCAAAGCCAGTTTCTCCACCATTACACTGACAGATTTACTCTGCTGATTTAATTCAATCTATCGGACAACAGACTTAATATATATCAGCAGCAGGACAAGGGTTCAGATATCTTTAAGTTGTTCTATCGGGCTGAAAACAATTAAACAAATAACCTTGTAACGCAGCCTTGGTATTTTTCATTAAATTAAGTGGCCGATTTCTTCCTGGGCAGTACTTGAAAAGCTAAACTCTGTGGTTTTTATTTTATGCAGCAAATTTTATTTTACTGTAAAGCAAAAGACTAATATTGGTAACACTTTCTATGAAGCCTGTATTTATAATACATTATGAAGGTATTCTTAAGGCATTATAATGAATGCATAATCAATTATAAAAAAAAAAAAAAAAAAACCTTATATGTTATATCTCATGACTCATAACCTTATATCTCATCTCATAACCTTATATGTATCATCTCATGAATATTCATACAAACAGTTTTAATATATTATAATATGTACTTATTTGTTGTTATAGCTTTTAAGAGTATGATGATTTATAACACAATGAACATGTTGCATCAACTTTTACAATGGATGATACTTTTCATAGTTATAATGTATTATAAGTCTCATAACTTGTCATTTTTCTGATGCTACTTAAAGCGGTCCACTTATAAGTAGTAATAATAATAATATTAATTATATTATTTTTTTCTCTCAAACAGCCATAAGATCAGATATCAGATTAGATGAATGTGTAATATGACACATTTTCTTTCAACTATTTTAATTGTAATGTCAGTTTGTTTATTTTGATGGTACCCTTTAGACAGCGGTTGATAAATAACTCTGCAATTACATGTGAACTAGCGGTCATCAGATTATTAGTATGTCTGCTACTGTAAATGTATGCTAACACTTTATTTTGATGGTCAACCAGTAGATAAACTCACATATTTCATATTTCTGTCTTTGCAGGTATGTCAACTTATTCTACCATAATAGATTATACCGTTCTTGAACATACTAATACTCTAATGAGAGATAGTTGGCATGTACTGTAGTTGTAAAGTTGTTTATAGGCAATTGATTAAGGGGACAATCAAAATAAAATGTAACCATATAAAACATTGTTTTTTCAGTTGGAGTATTCAACTCACATCAATTAATCAACATTAGCTCCACAGAAACACTCAAATAACACTCATCATCTAACCACTCACAAGTGTGGCGTGGCACGAAGGGGGATGGTTCAAGGGCTGCACGATTATAATACTTTCTACCACCAACACTGTTAGTATTAAACCCCACTTACATAAAAAGTAGCAGACTACGCCACCTAGGTTGTTTACAAAAACCTAGGACCCAAGTTCACCAAATTCAATTATTGACTGAGGGCTGGGCACGATTGACACTCAACAGTAGTAGATTGAATTACAAAATATTTTATTACCATAAAATCAGAATGATCTAAATAGTAAAACAACTATTAAAATGATGTAGTCCTCAGCACAGTCCAATATGAAGTCTTTATGGTCAGCCGAATGAATGTCCTGGGTTGGTCCCACCACACATAGGTCTCCACAGATCCAGCCAGTCGTGTACGAAAGAGAAAAATAAGAAACAACTACCAGTATCTCCAGTCCAATGGTAGCAAAAGCTAACGTAGCCTACTACCACTCTCACTTGTGCACACAAATACCCACACCAACCAATATACACTGCAACCAAATAAGTCACACCACTACAAAAAAGGAAAACTAAGAGCTATAGCTAGTACACTGGCAATTAGTTCTTAGCCTCTATTAATTAGGAATTAGATGCCGAAAATGGTCACAATAACATCCATCAAACGATCTTCAAACTGGGGTTGTACTCACAGTATGACTGGGTAAAATGTTCGGTTATCACTGCTCTTGTGTTCCTTCTCAGATGCCAGCAACAGCACACAACACTTGACAGGGCGTCGCCCTCCACGTAGTGATGCAATCCAACCGAGACACCTGTCAGTCTCTCAAGCACGGTCTTAAAGGGCAACAGTCTCCACCTCTTTTTGTAACAAACCTATGACACTACGTCACTGATTATTCCATCAACAGATGTGTTAACAGAACAAGCAGAATACAAATCACATGATCAATGGACCAATCATATACAGATTAATATGTAGATCAAAAGTGCATTCATCTCAATAGTTCACTCCCATCACACAAGCTGTAGTAAGATACTGTGTAGATCTCAAACAATGTCAAGATATGATACAGTCCATTATACTGTAAATGAAGTAGATTTAATATGGAGTTCATTGTGTGTTATAAATAATCATACTTTTAAACGTTAAACCTCAAATATGTAAGCATTATGATGTATTATAATTGCTGTGATGATTATTCATGAGTTGATACAACATATTATAATTTTTTTTTTATAATGCATTATGCATTTATTATAATGCCTTAAGAATACCAGTATAATGTATTATAAATACGGGCATCATAGAAAGTGTTCCCTATCTGTCGGTCACTACGAGTTATGTCGAACAACATATGGGGTCTCACTTGGTAGGCCAATCATCTCTGAGTTTAAGAGAAAACGCCAATGAAAATTGGCTAGTGGATTTAACATACCTGAGCCACTCCCCGTCCCAACGGGTATAAATAGGGCGACATCCACTCATTAGATTTTTGCTTCGGAGCCGAGTGGTTGTATGAAAGCTGTTATACTCCACAAAGCCATTCATCTGCTGTGTGTCGGGAAACTGTTCTGGTTGGCGGTAGGCGCAAACAGCGGTGTCCCTTTCAGCGATTCCCCTGGGTGCTTCAACTAAGAGAGCAGATTTCCTAAAAGAGCAATCACGGATGATTTGCGTCTTTTTAAAGACGCCGTTTCGTCCACGTCCTTCTGGATGCGGTCGTTTACTGTTCTCTGACAACGGCCACGAGCGTTGTCTTCCGTGTCTGGGCATTCAGCACGCTGAAGGCGCATTCGTGGATGGTTCATGCACGCACTGCGTGTGTGACCATGGCAACGCTGCGATCGCATCCTTTAAAGGGAAAGGAGCAGACCCCTCTTTCACTACCCATTCCAGTTTCTCTGCCACGAGCAGAGAACAGCCGGCTAGTGCTCTGAGAGATTTGAAGGTGAAAGTGCGCGCTATCCACATCCCGAGGAAGCTCAATCGTGCAGCCGACGCGCTCACACGACAGCTCACCTTCCCCGGGGAATGGCGACTCCATCCCTAGATGGTCCAGCTGATCTGGAGTCGACTAGGGGAAGCCCAGGTAGACCTTTTCGCTTCCCACGAGTCCTCCCACTGACAGTTGTACTATTCCCTGTCCCAGGCCCTAATGGGCACGGATGCACTGGCACACAGCTGGCCTCGGGCTCTACGCAAGTATGCGTTTCCCCCAGTGAGCCTGCTCGCACAGATGCTGTGCAAGGTCAGGGAGGACAAGAACTCATGTTCCTCGTGACTGCCCCTCCCAGGCCCATCCCCCTGAGGAGGGACCTCCTCTCTCAGGGGCTTGGCACCATTTGGCACCCGCGTCCAGATCTTTGGAACCTCCACGTGTGGCTTCTGGACGGGACACGGCAGACCTAAGTGATCTGCCACCAGCAGTGGTAGACACTATCACTCAGGCTAGAGACAGGCCTATGCTCTGAAGTGGAGTCTGTTCACGAATTGGTGTTCTTCTCACCGAGAAGACCCCCGGAGATGCCCGTTCAGAGTCATGCTTTCTTTCCTGCAAGACAGGTTGGAGCGTGGGCTGTCACCCTCCACCCTGAAAGTGTATTTGGCTGCCATTGCAGCTCATCACGATGCCGTGGACAGCCAGTCCCTGGGGAGGCATGACCTGATTGTTAGGTTCCTGAGGGGTGCCAGAAGGTTACATCCTCCTAGGACAGCCCTGATTCCCTCCTGGGACCTCTCTATTGTCCTGGCAGAACTTCAGAGGGGTCCCTTTGAGCCGCTGGATTCAGTCAAGCTTAAGTTCCTGTCTCTCAAGACAGCGCTCCTGGTTGCGCTCACTTCCATCAGAGGGTCGGGGACATCCAAGAATTTTCGGTAAGTGAAGAGTGCCTTGTGTTCAGGCACGGCCTACTCTCACGTTGTCCTGAGACCCCAGCCTGGATACATGCCCAAGGTTCCCACCACTCCCTTCTGAGACCAGGTGGTGAACCTGCAAGCACTGGCCCTGGAGGAGGCAGATCCAGCCTTGGCATTGCTGTGTCCCATAAGAGTGCTTCGCATATACGTGGACCGCACCCAGAGCTTCAGAAGCTCTGAGCAGCTCCTGGTCTGCTTTGGAAGTTAGCAGAAGGGGAAGGCTGTCTCCAAGAAGAGGTTGGCCCACTGGATAGTGGATGCCATCGCCTTGGCGTACCGTTCCCAAGGTGAGCCGTGCCCCCTGGGGGTGAGGGCCCACTCCACACGGACGCTGCCGCACGGCGCCTTTCTGGCAGACATCTGTCGAGCTGCGGGCTGCCCCTGTACTGGGCTAGGTGTCCATATGCAGTGGTGCAAAAAGTGGGTATGCGCCATATGCGGTGCATAGGGGCGCCGCACCATGGGGGGCGCCAAAGCGATGGCAATTTTTTTTTTTTATAATAAAAAATTAAAATGTATATTAAAAGTTATATATATATAACTCGACAAAGACAAAAAAGCTCTCGGGGGCTAAAAATAGAAAAACAATGAGGGAAAAGGAGATGGCATGTCAAGGGATGCGACAGCAGCTAAATAATTGATTGGTGAAAGGCAACAGGTAGAATTTAAAATGTGACGTCTATGTTTGGAGAATATGTAAAACTGAAATATGAGCTGTCATTTATTCCGTCATCACCCGGGTGCTGATAACGCGCGCGCACAAATGAGACCTAAACAGCACACGTTGATATCTGTGTTTAAACTAAACTAATTTAAGCTTTGTCAGTTTAAACATTTAAGAGGCAGAGGACGCGAGCTCGCGCGCGCAGTGAGAAGATTTGTGCATGCGCTCATCCGAAGCGCGCAAATCCGCGCCTCAGAATGCGCACAAATATAAGCCCTCTCTGAAGTATTTTATTTAAATGGACAAATTCAGACAAAAATTATGTCAAAATGCCCGTCTTGGTAAGTATCCTATAGCAGACATAGCCAGCTGAATGTAGGCCACTGTATCAGTGCATTCTCTTAAAGTGACAGTCTTTATATTAATCGAACAGCAACAACAAAGAAATCACTCACTGCTCTTGATTAAAAAGCTTTTGTAACAGATTGTTCAGTTTCTCCTAATGTTGGCTCGAAAGGCTATAATGGTCAAATCGGTTGGTAGTGATGCCCCCTCTACTTAGATGTGGAAATCTATGATATCTGAAGTTGTAACTCTAGAAAGATTGAGGTATTGTCTGGATAAAATTTAGGTACAATCATATGATGAAATGCTGTATGTAAATTGTCCACATGTTCATGAATATGTTAATTATTTCCTGTGCTGTGTTTTTGTTTTAATATGTTTTTGTTTGTAATAATTAAAATGTTTAATAAAAAAAATAAAAAAAAGCTTTTGTAACTTTAATAAAGAACAATCTTAAATTTTTAGTCAAATATGTGATGCTGTTTTACATTTGATTACTTTATTAAATTTCTGTACCTAAAAACTAATACTAGAACTCTTTACTCTATTGTATTTATTTTTGCTGTTGCTCGTAGTTAGATTTTTTTTAATTATAGTTTCTCCATAAACATAGTACACACCGAACTGTACCGAAATGTGACTCTTGAACCGTGAAACAAACCAAACTGTGAAAATTTTAACTGTGCCACCCCAATAATAATAATAATAATAATAAAAAAAAAAAAAAAAAATATATATATATATATATATATATATATATATATGTATGTATGTATGTATGTGTGTGTGTGTGTGTGTGTGTGTGTGTATATATACCATATAATTATGGTAGGCTTACAGTGGCTGTCTGATATACTTTTAAATAAACATTTATTATTTAAAAGCCCATACATGATGATGTCCGGCACAATTATTTATTTAGAAGTGGGGGTGGGGGGGCGCCAAAATGTTTTGCTGCATACCCCTCTAACACTGGATAGTTGCGTCCCTGTCCATATGGCTTGATTCCCTACAGGTAATCCCATATGTGTATGTTTCCATGGTAAGGTTTCCCTCTTTGCAAACCCATGTCTTCCCTTGACAGACCCGTTCTGTCAGTCTCGTCTGGCAGTCGTTCCATCCCTACTCTAAGGTAGGACCTGCCTCAGAGACCCCTTCAATATATAGTACTGCCCCCTGGGAGCCTGTTCCTAGGCTCGCTTCCCCATTGTCTTGGCAAGCTGAAAGAACAAATAGGGAAGATTTGAAGCAATCTTTCACTGAAGGTTAAAATCCCTTCCATTAACTTTATGTGGGCGGAACAGCAGCATGGCCTTCTCAAGCAGCGAGGTACTCACCCTTTGGCCCCTTCGGTACCAAGGTCAGTGAATTTGCGCTGGGGCTTTGGGAAGGTTACGACCTTAAGCGCAGCTTTTGGGGCACGCAACGGCTTGCCGACAATTGCAGCGCCACAGGGTTGTGACGGTGTTCAGGTTGTGGCGTTTTCCATAGGACCCCATATGTCGTTCGACATAACTCGTAGTGAGCGACAGATAGGGAACGTCTCGGTTACGTACGTAACCCTCGTTCCCTGATGGTGGGAACGGAGACGTTATGTCCCCATGCTACAACCTTGAACCGGTCGCTGTTGCCGGGACACGTTCTCGGCTCCTCAGCGTTGGCATGGGGAGTGGCTCAGGTATGTTAAATCCAATTTTGATTGCCGTTTTCTCTTAAACTCAGAGATGATTGGCCTCCCAAGTGAGACCCCATTTGTCGTTCGACATAACATCTCCGTTCCCTCCTTTAGGGAACAAGAATTACGTACGTAACCAAGACGTTACACATATTAAACATCCTTGCAGTATACTAGTCTAACAACATTGAATCAAGAAGAAGTAGGGAAGAAAAAAAAATTGCCAGAATGGTAAAAATGCAATGCATACTGCTTTATTAAATACAAAGTCTTTTACAAATTTGCATCTGAAGGGAATTTATATTGCTTTAAGTATGTTTAGATCTTTTTACTGGATAACAAAATAAAAATAAAAAGTGTGATATGGGATATATTGTGTGGGATATTTCAACTTGATATCACCTACAAAGTCATTTCATTACTCAATACTCAGATGATGACATAAGGAAGCAAAATGGCAATGCAAACTTTAGCTTGCAGGTGTTCATTGACAATATAATCATCTCCTAGCAACTAATTTGTAAAGGATAAAGAATGCTGCACAGCGCATTTGTTTTGCAGGTGTATGATTATCAACACCTGTGATCATGTTTTAAGCACCTGTATCCACATACATTTGCTAAACAGGTTTTATTAACTCGTAGTTTGACTAAATTTGAACTGTCAATGCAATGCTTATTTAGTGTGTTATATATAAATTATGCCATTTTACCTTGAATTTACAGGTCTTTATGTTATTTGATCATAACTTGTGTGTTACAGAATTCATGCCTGAGCACTTTACATCATTATTACACTGCTGCACTGGGTGGGCTACCAAGCAAGTTTACTAATCCAGAAAAGCCATACATATGAAGCTGCTTATGTGATGCAAACAAGGAAATATATTTGTTAACATCATGCACTATGTTCATGTGTTTTGTACTTGGAAAAGAACTACGTGAAAATAAGTCTTTATTAATCAATACTTTTGATAAACAGTGTTTACTGCCTCTACTGTTTGTTTCAGCAGGAAACTGCAGTGAATTGTATGTATAGAAATGGTTTGGGGAAGCTGTGGCCTAGTGGTTAGAGAACTTGACTCTTAACCCTAGGGTTGTGGGTTTGAATCTCAGGCTGGCAATACCACGACTGAGGTGCCCTTGAGCAAGGCACTGAACCCCCAAATGCTCCCCGGGCGCCGCAGCATAAATGGATGCCAACTGCTCCGGGTGTGTGATCATGGTTTGTATGTGCACTTTGGATGGGTTAAATGCAGAGCATGAATTATTAGTATGTGTCACCATACTTGGCTGAATGTCACATCGCTTTCACTTCTTTCTAAAATATAGAAAGAAGCACGTTTTTCCAAAGAGACCATTTTGGAACCTACAGACAGATTTCCAAGTTGAAAGTCCAAATACTGCATTTTTCCCAGTAGGAAGTTTAGCATTGACTTGTTTAGAGATAAATGGAATATAGCATAAAGACTGGTATATTTGTAGAAATATAAAGGTCAGAGGTCACATGAAAATACACCTTACTTGATCACATGATACTCAGTTGGTTATTTCGCAGTCTCAACAAATTATTTTTCTCCCTCCGAGGCACAAAGCTGTTGAGAGGTGCTGTGACAGAGACAAGGTTGGTGTACGAGACTATAGACTGTCACCGACAGGATAGAATGAAAAAGAGTGAGAGAATGAAAGTGAAATAAGAGAAAACAGGTACATCTCCCCCGGTCTATAATGCCGAGATTACTGTTTGCTCTGGGGCCGTCTCCTGCTCTCCACTCCACCTATACTTCACTTCTAATCTCCCAGACCCCAGCTGTCTGCCAATTGATTTTAACATTCTCTAAATCAATTACACTTCTGTCCAAGGTCTCAGTGCCAGCAAATCTCTACTCTACACACACACACACACACACTCACTCAAACACAATATTACATACTCACACACTAAAAAAAAAGAAAAAAAAGAAAGAAGGTAAATGAGAGAGAGTCTGACGGCTTCTGTCAGCTACAGATGATGGAATACAAGTTTCATCTGCCACACTTCACTGTCCTGTGTCTCTCTGACTGTCTATCTGCTCTCACACATCTCACGCTGTCCACTCTGGACATGTCTGGTCATTATCCAGGGTTAGACTGGATCACCTACCGGACTTATCAGCTACAGTTTGTCCTAGAATTCTTTACGGATTCATTCAGTTGAGCTTTGGTAGAGAAGAGTCTATATTTTACAGCTCTTTTAACCATTTAATGTATTCATTATTAAATCAAATGGGGAAAATATGCCTTTTGCTTATCTTTATTAATTCAAAACCAAGAATAACTTTTCCTCATAGTTGGTAAGATTATGTATTTTACACTGCAATTGAAACAATAGGAGATATTATTATCTTTGGAATACAACAAAACTGTATTTTCATTGCATTTATGAACAAGTGTTACTAGAAATGCTACTAGAAATGGGCCGTTAATAGAGTCGAGCCATTAATAATGTCCCTGAAAATCATGTGAAATTTAATATTTACATAATCAAATTGAATATCATAATAGATAAAAAAAATAAAAAAAAATATTTTGATTCTTTGATATGATTAATATTTATTATTATTATTTTTGATTATTCTTAGTCTTTTTGCTTGACATTTTAGAGGCCATTTATGATTCATAATGAAAGGCACAAAACATGATCATTTAATATTTTGTGAACAAACAACCTTTTTGACAAAAATGTCTGACAGTTTCCTAGAATTAAGGTTGTTAAATACATGAAAAAAATAAAAATTTAAAATAAAAAAATAAAAGCTCTGGCACATTCGATTGTGCATATTTAATCAAATTATACCCAATTTAAACGTTTTAAAAGGTTAAACAAAACCAAATATGTGTTTATGTGTAGTTTAGCTCTAGGCACAGTTGGACAAAGCATCGTAAGGTATTTCGTAGAGAGCAATGTCAACACATAAAGAGTAAAATAAGAATGTGTTAACTGGTAATGCTACTGAGTCTATGAATGAAGAAAGAAAAAAAAACTGTCCTTGTACAATTTCATTACTCCTGTCTGGTGTAACCGTCGAAAGACATTCACCTGAGACCCACTCAGCCAGTCAGTCAGTCATTCACTCTGTCAGCTCCATTTTCTTTGGCATTTCAATTATCTCAGATACAGAAAAACTGATGCTACTCGTTATGTGATATGTTAAAAAAAAAAAAAACCTTAATTAATTGAAACCACAGAAATAGGCTTTATGAAATTCCATGAACTCATCAGTTGACCTTATAATATATATTATATAATCTTATAATGTAGATCATAGATGAAATATAAACTTTTAAGGAAGCTGAAGCTTTTGTATTCTTAATAAATTGTAGCTTAAATAAATATTGAGATGAGACTAGTGGGGTGGAATTGCTTATCAACCTTGTCTGCAAAGTTTATCCTTTCAGCTCTCATCTTTAATGACTGGGTAATGTCATAATATCCACTCAAGAAAAGCAAGAAGGGATGTGACATACAGTACATAACTGTGAAGCACGTCACTGTAAAGTGATTTTTAATAGCGTCACTGTTCTTTGTGGAATTTAAATATAATACCACGATGGTATAAGACTCTGCACTGCCATCTATTGTGTGGTTCAGCATTACTGTCGAGTGTGATGTAAATTGCATTGACACTAGTAAGTTTAAGGGAGTTTATTTACACAGCATTTAATTAAAAAACTAAGCAATTTGAGTGTGAGTATCTTAAGTAAGTAATTTTACAGTGACATGTTGGTTGGGGAAGTCGTGGCCTAATGGTTAGAGAGTCGGACTCCCAATCGAAAGGTTGTGGGTTCGAGTCCCGGGCCGGCAGGAATTGTGGGTGGGGGGAGTGCATGTACAGTTCTCTCTCAATACTCTCAATTCAATACCATGACTTAGGTGCCCTTGAGCAAGGCATCGAACCCCCAACTGCTCCCCGGGCGCCGCAGCATAAATGGCTGCCCACTGCTCCGGGTGTGTGCTCACAGTGTGTGTGTGTGTGTGTGTGTGTGTTCACTACTCAGTGTGTGTGCACTTCGGATGGGTTAAATGCAGAGCACAAATTCCGAGTATGGGTCACCATACTTGGCTGAATGTCACTTCACTTTCACTTAAGTCAAAGTTCGCACTTGTTTGTTGTCTTTGTATTTCTGGCTTCATAGATTTTCAGCTCCTTCAGCCATAAAAATATGGATTCTCCCATTGTCTCTGCTGCTATAGCATGATAATGAACAGATGTTATACAATGGTTAAAAGCTTTTGTTAATGTACAACACTTGCTGCTATTAAGGTGTGATACAGGTAAGGTTAGGCTCAGGTTTGGTGTAAGGGTTGGTTAAAGGGGTCAACAGTGTACAAGGATCAGTTTGATTACTATAAGGGAACACAATTCAATCTGTTTATATTGCATTTTTTAGCTAAATGATACATTACATATTTTTAAAACCCCAGTTAACATATGATTCAATGGGTGCCTTAAGCAGGATTGTATTGTCGTGCCCTCTCCCTCAAATATTACGGAAGTGATTGATTTTAAAGTCTCAAGCATTTTTGAATACTGCAAAAGAAAATTAAGCAGTTTGCGATAAAACCATGGTTAAATTTTGTAAGGATTGTAATGTCCAGTGGTTTTTTTTTGTTTGTTTTGGAAGAAATTATAGAGGCTGTGTCATCTATAGCAAAAAGGTGGACAAAATTCAAGATTAAGTGGATATTTTAATTAAATGTTTGGTCAGTAGCCTATTTAATTGTATAACTACAGCAATTACATGGCCATTGGCTCCCTTTGTAGGCATTTGAAATAACATGTACATAAATTGTTTATTTTTTAGTATATTTTGTATTTTAACGGTGTTATTCAATGAAACCATAAAACTAGCCAATCATTATTGCCTCATTGTTTTTTATATAATGCATTTTAAGTCATTTTTAAAGCAGATGTTGTCTTATAGGTCTGTTTATATGACTGTGCGTTCACACTGCCACCGTCGAGAGCGCCAAAGTGGCCGGAAGTCATTCATTTTCAATGTGAGCCAGCGTCGAGCAGTGGCGCGGCGCGCCTTGGCCTTTGAGAGTGTCGAGGAGAGTTGAAATCAGGGCAACTTTAAGGTAATGAGCTATGACGTGGTGCGGAGGCAACCAATCGGAACGTAGAAGTCCACCGCTTGAGAGGATTCCAGAGAACGCAGTTCCGACCACATTAGTTCCAAAGTAGTAACGATCTAGGAATAATAATCTAATGATATAATAAATAATAGTTTTCAAGGGTTTTAAAAGGTTTTATTGGTCAGAAAGTGATGTAACGCTACATTTCTCAGAATCTGAAGCAAACTCATCTATATCTTGCATGACCTGAGGGTGAAGACATTTTCAGCTAATTTTCTTTTCCTTTAGATGTGTTGAGATGCCCATTTAATATTAAATTACAGTCTGGATTAAAATGGGTAAATGGATTAAAAATAGTAGTCTCATCTTGCACTCACATATATTTATTTAAGCAAATGCTCTCTAGAATGATATTATCCCTTCCACTAATGCCACTTTACAGTAAGTATGGTAAGTAGGAAGTAGATTTTTAAGAAAAGGGAGATGCACTAACTTTCTGTTCCAAAATTAAGTGCATCAACAAAAGACAGAAAAAGGCTCTTGTTAAGCAGTTTTCATGGAGTCTTTAAGATCTCTGATTGCATTTCCATTAAAAATTGGTTTTGGGGTAGACTGTCAAAAGGTTAGATTTCTTTTTTCATATTTGTTAGTATGCCATTCATTTTCCAGCTGCACAAAATAATTGCAGTTTATTGCCAATTAAAGTAATCAGCTCCAAAATAGCCCCAAGTACTTCCCTCGGCTTGACATACGAAGGAACATGAGGAGATAGAAAGGAGGCGGAATGGTTGTATCCAGACAGAATGCTCCTGAGTGTGTCCCCTTAGGAAAAGGAAATTCTTCAAGGCTGTGGAGATTTGGCTATGGCCTTCTTGAGTTCTGTCAGACAGATGTCATCTGCAGACCTGGCTGGCAGCGCTCTACGAGGAAAATATCATTAATACTTCATCATGTTTTAGCTAAAATGTGGCAGGCAGATGCACACAGATTGGGCTGAAGGTGCCTCTTGTGACCACGCTGTTGTTATTTTAAGGAGGAGGGGACAGGAAAGACATCAGCCAGCACAACAGACCCATTACATCATAAATGTTTTATGCAGGATGCACTTGATTAATGCACGCACAGAATATGCTATACCAGACAAACATGACAAGTGACATTAGTGAGACATTTCCATGGGTGTTTGCGCTGGTCACTAGGCAGAATGTCTCACAATTACAGAATGTCTCGTAATTCAATCTCATTTCGCAGCCAGACAGTTTGTGTAATAATAACGAGAGCATTTCCATTAACACTTCCGCATGATGGATGGGTTTCAACCTAAGGTAAATACTGAATGTTACATAACGTAGCATTCAAATGACAAACAGGTTTTATATTAATGCAATTACAATGAGTCAAGAATGAATTACAATAGTCAAGACGCTTTCATCCACAGTAGTTTTTACATAGAACTGGATACCCTAGTGTAACGTGAATTTAGAGAAAGGTTCAGTTCACTATCTCTATTGACAGAATTTGTGGCACAATGTTGATTGCTGCAGAAAATCATTTCGACCACTGGGTTTGAAAGCAAAAATGCAAAGCTTGTTGAAGCACATGATTTTGTCTCATATGAGGTTGGCCTATTTATTAACATGAACACTGAATATCTGTGTTAAAGGGTTAGTTTACCAAAAAAAAAAAAGGAAATTAGGCCACAAATTACTCACCTTGAAGTCATACTAGGTGTATATGACTTTCTACTTTCAGACGAATCCAGTCAGAGTTATTTAAAAAATTGTCTTTGATTTTTCAAGCTGTTTGATGCCACTCAGTGGGTGGGTGAACACAGGCCTTGACGGATTTACTATTCACATGGTGGAATTTGGCAAGCGCAAAGACAGAACGTGTCTCCGAGATGAAATGGAGCTGTTCGTGTGCGAGCAAATAGATAGCCTAATTCTGATACATGCGATGACTATTCATTATGACATGTAGGCAATTTTATATTTAATTAGCCTACAAAAAAATTCTTATGCATTGCAATCATTAATTTTTAATATTTGGCATGTTTGTGTGCTGCTGTGCGTCCCTGTGTTTAATAAGCCGTGAACGCGTGTTGTGGACCCGCCTATACTAACACGCTATTTAAATAACAAAGGAAAAACATTGCGCCAGACTTTAGACCAGGTTTGAGTTGGTCTATGGCGCAGTCTATTTTCAGCTCCTTAAAATAGCAATGCGCCTGAACACATCTCTTTTTTAGACCAGCACGCCCATGAGCGCACAAATTGGCGCAAATGCATTTGCTAATTAAACGACGTGGCGCTGGACGGGAAAATGCGAATGGCGCCGGACTGAAACTAGCAAATACACTTGCGCTGCGCCTTGCGTTGCATTGCGCAGGGTGTATGATAGGGCCCAACAGATCTTAAATATACTATATTGAAACTTCATTAAAAAAGTATTTTGAAAACATGACATAGAAGTTTCAATAAAAATGACTTTGAAGTATATTTTAGCTTACCATATAAATGATACTAAACTGCAGAAATAATTGTGAAAGTACATGAAAAGATATATTTTGATAAGTAAGTTCAACTAAATGCATTTAATATACATTTCAACTATAAAACATTTTCATTTAATTGCAAATATCATGCAATTAAGTGTCTGAAAGCATTACATTCAGTTAACCACTATACCTCATGAATAGCCATTGCACAAATAGCTGTTGAAGGCAGAGATCAACGTTTGATTAGGCGAGTGAGATGAGGCCAGCCTGATGATTACGAATCTGATCTGTTGATGTGGAGGTCAAAGGTTCAAGGCTGCAGCACTCCCCGTGACTTACTAGTATTTTAACCTTGAAGAGGGTATTTAACCGCAGGTCTCTCCAATGAAACTACTGTTCCTGTAATTAGTGTATTGCTATAGCTTTGGATAAAAACCATTTACTGAATGACATTTGACCGAGTAAAAACACACTGCATCATAGCCTCAAGTCATGAACAAAAGAGCTTATTTACACTTATTAGTTGTGTTTGCAAAAGCATGTATCATGATAACTATTGCTCAAATTTAGATTCAGGGATTTGACCTCTAACCTTTTGTATTAAACGTTGCTGTGTACCTTGTCCTGCATCATTTGTGCTACAGATTTGAATGCTAGCTTGAAACTTAGCTGTTAATTTATTCAATCAGACCAAGATGTAGGTGACTATTTTCCCTTCAAATGTAAGTCAACATCTTCTGTAACTTTGAGAGTCCCAAAAGCATATACAGCAACATAAAATGAATACCTGTGGCTCCTGACAATAAACTGAGATCTTGTAAAGCACAATGATCCGTCTGTGCAAGAAACTTTACTTTACAACATTATTACCTGTAATCCATAGATTACAGATATAGCTGATTGTTTTCCATGAACTGGTTCAAATAAGCAGTTTGTTTATTTTATCACATGATGATGTGGCATGTACAGTATGCAATTGTATTATTAAAACACTAAATAATGATGTGAGACATGAATGTTTTACATGTCTAAATCATATGAAGTGAATAAAAGTAAACAGCTCATCTTTCATATAAACCATGAGAAACCTTAAAAGCTTTCATTTTGCCCTTTTCATTCAAGTGCTTCAGACTTGGAGCGACCGACTGAAAGGGAACTCGTTATATTGTGAGGAGCCACAGGTTGGCTATTCATTGTGTGTTGTCATGTATACTTCAGTGTTACAGAAGATGCTGGCTTACATTTTATTACTCACCAAGGGTTTTTATGAATCTTCTCTACTGTTCTGCTGAAGAAAATGTCACCTACATCTTGGATGGCCTGAGGGTGAGTAAATTAATGGTGAATTGATTTAATTTTGGGGTAAATTATAGCTTTAAGCAGTCAGAGTTTGGATTTTTGTCTTGTGGATGATAATCATGAAAAACAAACCTTTATGATGATACATTTGGCCATATTAAATGTATCAATCAATAAAAAGTATATGTATTTATGAAAACTGTCTTATGCTGCTCAAAGATGCCACATATGTATTTACACAACTGTATAAATAATGTAATGAGATCAATGTTTTATATATACAAAACATAGAATTATTAAATGATTCCTTAAATATGAAGCTAAATATGAAAGTCAGTATCTTCAGAGATTCACTCATTTAACCAATTTGTTCAAAATGGCTGATTTGTTCAGGAATGTGACTTGGTACCAATTATGCTACAGAAAGATGTGCTAAAAATAGTAAGAGTAGTATACTAGTATGCAGTTATGAATGCTTTTGAATCAATGACCCACACAATTTGTTCAAAAACATTATAAACATAAAAGGCTGCACCAGCAGTAACTGGATGGATGGACACCCTATAAAAAAAAAGGCTATTACTGTATATAATATCTTTATTCTGAACAGTCTATTTCAGTTTAATGGCCAATCTCTAAGCAGTGCAAGTCAGCGTTAACACCAGCGTTAATCTGTGAGAAATAATGAGCACTATTTGAGCACTCTGAAAACAATAGATGAATCCTCCCACACCACTTTATGCATTATATAACACACCTACCTGGCTTTAAAGGTCTCGAAACAGGTTGTCTACTCAATGTTGTGCAGTTCAAATAAAAATGATGTAAAATATATGAACTGGGATATGCAATACTCCTACCAATTGAAGACATTACACTACATTTATAACTGTCACGTCCTAATGTGTGGCCAAAGATTTGATGGCACAAACATAATTTCAAATCTGCTTGTGTAACTGGCCTTTTAGTCACTTTGAAGATTCAGTTGGTAAGGATTCCAAGTGCATTTTCAGCAATTTTAGATAGAAAAGAGAAAACATGAGATAAACTATCAGCATGTCTGTCAACTATCAACAATCCCATCTGTCTCTGCTGATAAAGAAGGCCGGCACTGAGACGCTCTTCGGCGCGCGTGGGCGAGTCTTAGCGATGCTTTAGAAAGGAAATGTGATAAAATTAGAGACGGTCTCATTAAAGACTGAATCTGGTTAAATGTTTGCTTTAATAGAATTTCCTGTCTCATAGTCATCTGAGAGGTAGATACATAAACCATCACCAGTTGTAAGGAGAGAAGGGGCACACACTCACACACCTGTTCTTTTCTCAGCCGTGCTTTGAAATGAAAGAGAAATGCAGACACTGAAATAAACTGTGGTACATGAAAAAAAGACCATTCTCGAAGCCGCGGAGTCGATTCCTTTTGTAAAACGGATAATTATGTTTCTCAAAGGGAAATGAGATACAGGCTTGTGGCAGACAATATTTATAATTGTATTTAATTGCAAGTTTCTTTAAAATATGAAATTAGTAATTTATTTGACTCTAATAACAATAAATAGAATTACAAAGATAGCAACAGTTGGTTTCCTGAACACTAACTCTGTTAGGAGTTTATATATATATATATATATATATATATATATATATATATATATATATATATGTGTGTGTGTGTGTGTATATATATATATATATATATATATATATATATATATACATATATATATATATATATGTATATATATATATATATATATATATTTTTTTTTTTTTTTTTTTTTTTTCATTATAAAAAATTATATTTTACTTTTTAAGTAATTTTGTTGTGTGTTTATGTGCGAATTTATTTATTTATTTATTTTTTATGTATGGCTATTCCTGATTAATTTGTGTCTTTGTAGTGGTAGTGGTAGTAGCAATAGCAGTAGTAGTATCAATTAAATGAACAGTGTGCCAGGGTTATTTTCTATTTCTATTAACTAAAGCCAAAAAAAAAAAATGGGTACATTTAATAAATGTTAACTATCATTCAATCAATCAATAAGCAAGTTGCCAAGGAAACATTTCACATTTTTATTTAGGTTACCTTTATGTACTAAAATAACTCAAACTATAACAGAAATAAAATGTTTTTCACACCGTAAGCTACTAAAATATGACTTTAAAAACAGTGAATATGCAGCTCTTCTTCTGCATATCTTGTTTACTTGCTATTAATTATTTTGATTTGTATTGTTTAAAGGAGTAGTTCATCAGATTTGGAGAAATGAAGCATTACATCACTTGCTCACCAATGGATCCTCTGCAGTGAATGGGTGCCGTCAGAATGAGAGTCCAAACAGCTGATGAAACAGTCCATCAACTTTATTTTTTACAAACACAGATATTTTTCCACTTAATTAATGGATAGGAGTGGTGTGGATTACTTGAGGATTATTGTTTGTTTTGTTTTTGTTTGTTTTTTTCAGCTGTGTTTGTACTCTCATTCTGACAGCACCCATTCACTAGATTCAACAGATGATCCATTGGTGAGCAGGTGATGGAAAGAAACAAACTCATCTGCATCTCGGCAGTTAATTTTCATTTTAGGGCGAGCTAATCTTTTAAAGTTTTCAAGAAATCAAAATACACCCTATTTTCTGATGAAGTAACAAACTCAGATGATGCTCAGATCCATGGATAATATCACCTCAAAATATACTTATGTTTTATTATTTGGTTTTGTTCATAGCAGATGCTGTGCAGAACCTTGTAAAATTGGAAAATATGGTAATTAGCTCGTTTTGTTTTGCTGTTGTCCTCTCAAATGGCAAGCGGACAATGAGGGTGCTTAGGATCACATCCAGGGTCACTGCCCTTGTAACAGCTGGGATTCGAATGCCCTTCTCATGGGTACAATGGCTCTGGGGAGAGCACGACTGTGTCCACTACTGCTGGGCTCGCTTCTGCTAAAAGACAAATGACAATAGGCAATAGAGCCTGTCATTTCTCAGGTTTAACAAAAATGTTATGTCAAAAGGCTTCTAGCTGTAGTAAACAGTCCCAGCTGGTTGCCAGTTGTAGTTACACAGCAATTCAAAGTAAGTCTACACAGATCAAAAACTCAGATGAGGTTGAACTGATATTTTTTGTCTTTCATATATATTGGTTAATTTCTCTGGGCCTCCATGATACCAAAACACTATTTTATTAGTATAGCAACATTTATAGTGATTCATGGACGATCTCGGAAGTCAAGCAATCCACAGGTATTATGTAAAAGCATGCAAATATCTGTGTGTGTGATCAGGTATTATGCTCCCGGCAATAAATAATTCAACCTCATCCAGCTTAGACACTTCAAAAAGAGTATAATCAAATCACATGAAGGAGAAAATAAAGGCCTGATTAATAATTAATGCAGGTGTCCCAGATTTCGTCGCTTTAAAAACACAAGACTGACCATGTCAAAGGAGATAAAAATAAATACATTTGTACATGTTGCTTCCACATATTTTCCACAAACAACAAAATGTGCTGCATTAATAACAAAATAATATAGTCAAATATACTCCAACACCTCTGGTTTTTAATCTATCGGTATATTTCACTGTTGAATACACATTTTCACAGTAGGAAGGGCCCACTGATGGACAGACTGTTCTTGTTTATCACCACCCTGATTCCATCTGTTGCACATTTGGAGAATCAGTTCCTGGTGTGTTTTGATAACCTGCCAAGCACTTCCTCTTTAGCAATTCTTAATAATGTGCACAATAGGCCCAAAAGTCAGAATTTTCGGCTCATGTGGTAATCTTTCAAGTTTGACGGATGGGTGAAAATCAAACCTTCAAATCAGCTCGTGCCGTGATAACAGCTTTGAAGAAGATTTGAAAACTGTTTTCACGAATACCAAAATGGAGCTGTAATGTGTTTCAGTCAGAAAAAATGTAACTATTTTACAAAGTTCATAGGATTTTGTATAATGTGAATCATACAAAACTTGCACATTTTGAAATGAATAAATAACCACGAAGGATCACCCAGACTCCACCCATAAAAAATAACCATCACATGAAAAATGTACAAATATCATAAATAATACCAATTCACCACATTCATATTGAACAATTCACCAAAAATTTTAAAGTTATAAATTATCATGATATTGTGTTGGGTATTTACATGCCAGTCTGGCATTTTGTTCTGTACATGTACAAACCAAAAGTCATTAATTCCATATAGAACACTGATTTCCAATAGAGATTTTGAGCTTTGGAACTGTTGCGTATGCAAACTCCTGGTTGGATGTAATACAATATATATAGAAATTTAAAGTTAAGTGAGAATTCTCAATATTTCCCAACTAAAATATTATTCTTTAAACACTTTTTCTGTCAAATGGGTTTTTATGAGTGTCTGAAATAATTATTTAACAACTGTCAAATATAATAATTATTATTATTATTATTTGCCTTAGAGGAACCCATAACTGGAATAAATTCCCACAAGAAATGGAAGATATAAAAAGTCATTGTAATTAAGCATGCATGGATAAATGAATGAATGAATGAATACATAAATAAATGCCTAGGTTGGTTGTGACAAATATTGTGAACATAAGGATTTTTAGTGCTACAATTTTATGTTTTGTTTTATCATTAACCTGCCCTTCCTTCTCTGCCCTACCTTAACTAAATCTGCACTGAAACTTCCTTAAATGTCCACGTGAGAATACAGTTAAGGTTCAATAGCGCTAAAAAACTTATTTGATCTTGCCCTTCAGATGACTGGGCAGCCACCGCGAGCGACGCTGAGTGCCAATGCTAAAGAGATGACCTAGATGCTAAAAAAAGCAAAGGTGCTCGTTGACTGTCAGTCTGAATTTAATGCTCAGTTAGACTGTTTTGAGACTGATTTGTTGGGCTTTGCAATGCCATGAAAGTTTTAGTCCATTATGTTAATAGGGAGTTACAAATTTACCCCGGGCAGTGCAGCTAATTGTCATATTTTAACAAATTTAACATTAGCATCCCTTGGGCAAATTTAGCTTCTTCTTATGATTTTGATTACTGAGCTAATGCGAGTTAGGATCAAGCTCAAGAAGTACTTTAAATCTACAGAAATCATGAGGTTTTTAAAAGAAACTTCCCTGATTGTTGATGTGAGAAATTAATATCGCAGAGTCATAATAGTTGACCGACTGACTGGCGGAATACAAGCTTTTGTCATTTATTCATTTGAAATACACAAACTGCCTTCCAGCCAACTGGCTTGCCTTCTCATTTGCAATTGAGATCGTGCTTGTCTCTTTGAAAGGTCTTAGCGCACTTCATCCTTGTCACAGAACTGGCTCCCCTTCCCAGGGTTCCCTCCTGCAGCACGTTTTCACAATGTCAAGAAAATTAAATCAACCTGCAGTGTATATTCAAACATATCAGAGGTGTCGGGTTATAAAGGCCGCTATCTGACTGTACATGTATTTGGTGTCTAATGCCATACCAGTTAACTGCCAGGGGCCACTGACAATTTAGAAGATGAATCAATGTTGCATTCAAGTAACTTAAGTCAAAACTTCTGTGTTCATGTAAACTCAAATACTGTAATTCATCTAAAAATAAAAATACTGTATTAATTTATTCAAAAACCAATAAACTTACTTTCCCAACAAAGGTTCATTATAAAAATATGACTCTGTATACATTTTTGCAAAGCTACATATACATTTTTGTACAGTTCCATTTCGCACCATAAGGCATTATTTGTAAACTAATACATTTTCACTTTACATTACACATGCAGCTTCTTACATAGTAAAATTGCTCAGTAGCCCACCTGGTAGAACATTGCATTCATCTCAACATGCTGTCAGAAACGAGCTCAAATGGCTTGGTTGCTTCAGCAAATGTGTTTGCTTTTATTAACACTATTGGTCAGGTTAAGTGTAGGTGGTCTGTTATTTTCAAACATTATAGAACATAAACCTTTTAGCGACACTTACTGGACATTTTGTTTTCACACTGCCAAAATACATGCAGCACCCAACGTAATTCAATGTTGGCACATTCATGTTTCAAAGAAAATTGAATGCACTTTGCAGCCAGTCATTACATATTTCACTTTGTAGGCTCTGAGAAACATTCAGATTCCGATGAGCCTGGGGTTTCCTTTCCTCTGTGGAACACACACAAAATCCATGGTGTTTTTTTTGTTGTTGTTTTTTACCATAAAAAGAACAATTCACATGTCAGACTCTAATAATGACAATATGTGACATGTTTTCTTTATTACAACTTACCTGAGGTCATACGGTATCTTTGTATGATTAACAGACTAAAAATTATGCACTCATAATTCATCTCTCCAGTGAAACACTTCAACCTTATCAGCTAAAACCACACTTTTCATTTAGATTCAGAAATGGCATGTTGATGCTTCTTACCAAGTTAGACACCAAACGACGTTGATTGTAACAATTAAATGAGACAAGCCAGTTTTGAACATAAACCTTGGCAGATGCAGACAACACACAACTTTTATACTTTTATTTATATTTTTCTTCCTTGGGCTGTTTGGAGATTGACAGAGATAACCTTAGTGAATTGTTGCATTGGAAAGAACTGTGTGAAGAAAAAAAAACACTGAAGGAACTAAATTTTCTGAACTAATTATAACAAGGAATATATATAGAATACACTGGCGATTTGACAGTTGTGAATGGGGCATATTTTCATTTTTGTTTAACAGTTCTATTCATTTTATCTGTGATATTTCGCAATAACGCAACGTAACATGCATACTGTGTTCAGTTCAAAACATGCAAGAATAAAATGCACATATATAAAGGAGTATAAAATGTCTACAAGCTATATGGTCAGGTGTCTGATCTAACCATGATCCCTTTCTTCCCATTTTTCCTCACATTACACCAGGCGAATTGTCTCTGGGCCCCAGCAGCCCACTAACTAAGAAGAAGTTCGGGGCAAGCGATAGGAGTTAGCGAACATGCTGACCAGCACTTTCTGCACTG
Source organism: Carassius carassius (assembly GCF_963082965.1). Classification (NCBI taxonomy): domain Eukaryota; kingdom Metazoa; phylum Chordata; class Actinopteri; order Cypriniformes; family Cyprinidae; genus Carassius; species Carassius carassius. Next base: position 4,106,084 of record NC_081769.1, on the reverse strand, counting down.
TCAAAGCCAATCAGTGTCTGTGCAGTTAATGGAGAACACAAAACCTGTTTAAAAGCTACATTTACCACTTGGCTGATTCCATTACATTGTGTAATTTCCAGGTGTCACATTTCCCCTCCACATGTCTGTCTCAGTGCTCCCCCAAGCAGCCCCTGATTAGTTAGACTCTACTGACTTCCCAAATCCGCCTGAACCTCAGCGGGAGAAACCCACCAGCAATCCTGGAGAGCGGATGAAAAGCCTTGTTTATCTCACATCTGCCATTGTTTGATCTATATTTCTTGATGCATAAATGGAAAACAGATATTTGAGTCTTTGCCAGTGGAATTGGACATACAAAGCCACAAATCATTTTTGCTGATGTACTTTTTTGCAATTTAGGTTTAAAATACAGAAAATATGATTGTACTTAAACATTTAAGTCAGCTGAATTTAAGTTTTTAAGTTGAAGTATAGGTGGTTTATTTTTGCAGACTTACAGTGTACCTGAAATATGAAAGAGCAGTATCTTCCCGATAACATTTTACCTAGGGACAGCTAATGTATGATTGTATCTCAGCTCATCAGCATCAAAATCCTACATGTTTATACTGCACAGCTGATGATTAATTTAGACAAACGACAGTATGAGTGCATTTACAATTACTCAGCAGCATTTCACAGTCATGCTCTCTGACTTGAAGGGGTTGGACAGACATGTTTTACATTTTGTCATGCCACATCGCTTCAGAAACAAGCAAATGTTTGAACTTCAGGTTAAGATTGTTTCATCAGCTCCATCTGTTTATGTGAGCAGAAAGCCATTCTTCGTTCTCAGCCCTGATTTCACTATATGTGGGAAGGAGGAGAGAAAATTTCTAGGTTTAATCAGCAGAGGCCTGTGACGTGCGGGTTGGAAATCAATTCCCTGTAAGGATACAATCAAGTGGATTGTTTGATTTGTGGTATCCCCCACTTGGCCAGGCCCATCAAGACCAAGTGACAAATGAGGAGCAGCCGTTTGACCTGGAGGCCAAGCCCTTTGAAATGATTTAACCCTATTGATCCCATGATTTTTATTTCTCTTTGGACAATCTTTTTTTTTTTACCAGGTTTATTTAAGTGTCTTTAACAATCTACATTTAAATGAATCATTTGGTACAATGCAAATTACTGTGACCATATGTGTTTTTACACTGTTCTTTATATTTACTACTTATATACCTTCCTAGTTACATCCGTAATTAGTTTTTGTACATAAATCTATAATTACACAGTTGACCAAACTTATCCCTCACTTTAACCATATCCCACCTCAATAACAGCAAAATTGTTGTGCAATGCAGTATGAGTTACACTTTATTTGAAAGTGTCTTTGTTACAGTTTTAATTATACATTTAAGTACTGAGTAATATGAATTAATTACATGTACTTGCTATATGGTTGGGGTTAGGATTAGGGTTACTTGCATGCAATTATGAATCCACATTTTTCAGCCAAATCCCTTTGACCTAAAACACTTATTTGTTTTTTTTTATATTTAAATAATTAAATAGTTCACAATTCTCTGATGTTGGATTTCTGTCACATAGAGATGTAAGTGTTTTGTATGGTTTTTATTTGAAAAAATATATTTTAAGTTTGCTTGTTTTATTTTTTCCTATTGTTATTTCATTATTATTGCAGTCCATTCAACTCGAGAACTGTGAAATGTACTGTGCATTCGCAAGAGAACTAAGAGCTGAGAGCTTCAGACGCTGGCTCATCAATGCTCAGGGCAGGCAGCTAATGGCCACATGGATTTACGTATGGGTAATCATTTTTATTGAACAGCCGTGATACACAGCATTCCCAGCTGGAACCCAAGCAGGCAAAGCCAATTAAATCCAACATAAAGAGCAATATACAGGAAATCCGACTTTAGGAAAACCACTGATGGCTTTTCATCAACCTTATTTTTTTAAACATTAGATCCAGAGTGACTTAGAATTACATTAAATTTACTCATTTTATCATCGTATGCATTTATAACTAAAAAAAAACAAACAGAAAATAAAAATAAATTTAGTCCAAATTACAAATTCACGATTCATCACAATGTCAACATAAGCAAAGGTTTGAGAGTGAAAATTATATTGAATTTTAAAAATTAGTATTTTTCCTTTGTGAAAAAAGTACAATGTAGCAAACTAAAAAAAAAAAAAGAGTACTGATCACAACAACAAAAAATTAATAATAATAAAATTACAATAATACATTTTTAAGTGCAAATTCAATGTACTTTTTTAATAAGTAATATAAAATGTAAAAAAAATAAGTACATTATATATTAAATATATTTTTAATTTTCATAAGTATTTTTTTTTTCACTAGGGTTTACTCATTCTCTACAGTTTTATTCAGTGAACATACAGTATACCAATTTAAATCCCAACATCAAATGGAACAAAATTCAAATGCACGTCAACTATTGATTAATTATAAAACAGGCCACTGTAGCACCTCAGCATCTGTCTGTAATTATGTATGAAGGATTTGACTGACAGACCAGAGCTAGTTAGAGGTTATTGAAGTCTATCAGCACTTTTAAGTTTGTTTCTCTCATTGTAGTCCCTTTGCCTGGCGATGTGAGCGGCACGCTCTTTACATCTGTCTCTTTTAACAGAGTAGGGTGGCACATTTAATGATCCCCACAGGAGGCTGATTCACATTGAGAAACAGAACACCTCCTTAACAAAGCTGGCTCTCCGCAGCAATAACGGCAGACTAATAAAGAGCGAGCGTCAGAAGAAAGTGGAGGGGGACTTTGCTAGCTTTTATTGCTGCCGATCTCCTCTGGTGCAAATTGCAGGTCAAACAGGTTGATTTGCAGGTTGACCTGTCCCTCCCCGGTTGACGCCTAAAGCATACTGCTGGGAAAGTATATTAAACATACTTAACAGGCCCCTGGTGGTTACCTTCCTTTATTTGTAGTTAAAATGCTGCCAACCTGAAAATTAATGTCGATCACAAGCTAATTAAACTTTGAGAAACCAACAATCAAATTCCACTGGATATTAAAGTAATTATTTACATGACAGTTTATTTGTGTTTAAATTGCCGCATGAATTAAATAATAATAATATAAGTAAATATCAAGGTGTTCATTACTGAAAATAGTATGCTGTGAATGAGATTTGTCCTCTGTGAAGGTGTACATCACCTGGAACATGATTCCTACACCTGTATCATTTTTGGTGTTATTAGTTTTTTTTTTTTTGTCACAGCATATTTACCATGTCCCATGGCTAATAAAATAAATATAACAAGATAATGTCACGTGTTGTTGTGCAAAACATCGCACAAAGCAAAGGAGTATAATAAAGAATTCTTTTAATAATCCACAGGAGAGAATGGGCACAACAAAACACAAATCCAAATGATAGCAGACAAAGGGATCAGGGGAGAACACAGGACTTATAAAGAGTAAAGGTAATCAAGAAGAACAGAAACAGGTGTGGAGATGATTAATAAAAAACCAAACTAACTAGGCAGGATAACGGAGACACAGAAAACTAAACCAAAACCGATATACATGTGGATACATGTGACAGTTCGCCTCCTCCCAAAATGGCATGTCCTCATACCGACAAACAGTCCAACAACAGAGAGAGGGTGGGGGTTCAGTATGCGGGGGGCATGGGGCAAGCAAAATCGGAAATGGGCATAGATCATAGGGCAGAGTAGATGTAGGGAGGAGCCATGGAGGAGTCTGGAGCAGGAGAAGCCAGGTGGAGATCCAGAGGCCAGGATAGTGGCCCACAGTGGAGTCGACGGCGGGAGGAGCCATGGTGGAGATGGGGCCGACAACACCAGGGGGCCGACTGACGAAGATGATGCCAGTGGAGAAGGAGCCCAGGATGGAGCAAAGCAGCCACAGAGCAAGGGTGACACTGAGGATCTGGAGGGCCAAGGCAGAGCAGAAGGCTCAGGCAACTGAGGCGGTGGGGCTCCGGAAGACCGCAGGCAGAGCTGAAGCGACTGCGGATGGAGGCAGAGCCGGCGAGAAAGAGGAGCCTGACAGAGACAGAGTGCCCAGTGGAGCTGGTGGGATGATGGGCCATGGTGGAAATGAGGGAGCTAGTAGCTAAGGCAGAGCTAATGGGTTGAAGGACCGAAGTGGAGTCCAGGGCTCAGAGGATGGAGGTGGAGACAGGGGATCTTCACGCCGAGGCGGAGCTGGAGACTGGAAGTCCCAAGGAGGATCAGAGTGCCCAGATGGCACTGACTGAGGGTGAGCTGAGGGACTGACAGGCAACAGCAGAGATGGAGCAGAGGAACTGCCTGGTTTAAGAGGAGGCGGGAGAGGGAGGCTGGGAGGGAACACCAGAGAACAGGAGCTGGTCAGAACCATCAGAGATGCAGGATAATCAGGGCTGGATGGAACCAGCGGAGACACAGGAGATCTGGGAATTACCTCACCAAACCAGTCTATTAAGTCCATTTGAAAAATGTCCATTAGTTCCTCCATATGATTCCCAGAAACCAGATACAGCTCACCCTCAGTTGCAGGAGTGTGGGCGGGGCTTTCCTCCAAACCCTCGATCTCCACCAGTATTCCCATGGCGCACAGTGTTGTCAGCTCACGTACCTGGTCAGTCGTGCTCTTGAGTCCTAGCTAGGGGAAGTTGTGGCCAAATGATTAGAGATTCGGTCTTGTAATCCAAAGGTTGTGAGTTTGAGTCTCAGACCAGCAGGAATTGTAGGTGGGGGAGAGTGAATGTACAGTGCTCTCTCCATCTTCAGTACTACGACTGAGGTGCCCTTGAGCCGATTGGCTCTGGCGCTTTAAATCGCACTGGCTCTTTAATTATGGCAGGCTCGGGCACTGTAGCTATGATGGGCTGTGGCATTTGCTCCATACATCAGGATGACGGCTGGCTGGTCTCTGGTTCGGGAGTGAGGCTGGAGATATCCTTCTCAGTTGGTCAGATGGTGAATGGAGATCCATTATTCACCAGCACCCACTCAACGAAAGCGGCTAATTCATTCTATTTGGGACCACTCACTCTGCCTTACACCGCTCACTCAGGCCGGTGCTGTAGAAAACACAGAGCGAGCAGTCTGGGAATTGGGTAAGGCACGCCAGATCTAGAAAGTCCCTAGTATGTTCCTCCAGCAAATGGTCCAACGGCTCCAGGCACAAGAGTTGGAGAGCTGGTAAATCCATTCCGGGAGGAGGAGAAAAAAAAAAAACAGAAAGATAAACACCGCCAAAAATACTCAGTTTGAGGGTCTGCTATTCTGTTACGTGTTGTGCAAAACAAATCGCACTACGAAGGAATATAATCAAAAGAGTTATTTTAGTAATCCACCGTAGAGAATTGGCATAGCCAAACACATATCCAAACGATAGTAGACAAAGGAATCAGGGGAGAACACAGGACTTACAGTAAGCGTAATCAAGAAGAACAGAAACAGGTGTGGAGCTAATTAGTCAAAAACCATGGCAACTAACTAGGCAGGATAACGGAGACACAGAAAACTAAACCAAAACAGATCATACATTTGACAAATAATGACTGCAGCAATTGTATTTATTTTAATATTTTATAGTGTAGTTTTGTTAGAAATGATTATATTATTTGAAACAAGTTCCTCCAGAATGAAATGTTTGTCTAGTTACAAATTAAGTAATTGAGTCAACTGGTAAACAACTGCAATTGAAAATATTATCTCATTGATCATAAATACAATAAAATCAACCTATTAATTTCATTAATTGTTCATTAAATCAATTTTGAGTAAGTACATAATCAGCCAGTGTTCAAATCGATCTCTTTACCTGTAGCCCTATTCATTGAATTAATTAAATAAAAATGAAATAGCCAATATAATATACATTCCTATATTATTGTATAACATATTTTTCTCCATCTATGTAGCTTTGTTGATGTCAGGAGAACAGTGAGTGAAGAATTACAATAGGATGCAGATTTTGCATTGGAAAAATGTGTCTCTACCTAAATTTTTGCTCCAAAGAGGTGCATATCAATCAGCGGCAGTTTTCATCAGAAATTAACTCTAGGGCAGATAAACAACATTTATTGCCTTAAAAAAAAAAATAATAATAATAATAATAAAAATGATTAAAAGGGCAGATTGTCATGTTTCTTTGTACAATACTATGTTATCATCTCAAAATGCTTTTACCATAGTGTGTGATTTGTAAAGTAATACATTTAAATGTTTGTATCACCTAACCAGCAGAGTAAACTTTCTCGGTAGCTCACCCGGTACAGCATTTATAATGAGGTAAAATTCTGAGCTAATACAGTTTTCGCTCACATTTTGTTTTGTGAACATTATTGGTTATGTTTGGGGTAGAATTGAGTGTATGTTATTTTAAACATGATATAGCATTAACCTTTTAGCACACTCACCAGATATTTCACATCGAAACTGCCTTGAAATATGCCATAAATAAATAAAATAACATTATGTAATTTTTGCAAAAAATGCCACAAACACATTTTTTTTTTTAATGAGCCTAGGTTAGATTTTGATTCATGTTGTCTGCGAGTGTGTTACACTGGCTGGATTCAATGTGAACAGCACTTGTGCCCTAAGGTTTCAACTCATTGAATGAACCGCTGGCATTCATCTTCCCGTGGGAACAGCACTGGACACTGGCCCAAAAGCTTGATTTACATTGACAAAGTATGATAAATGACTGGAGTCTATATCCTCGAGCTACTTTCACTCTTGTAAATACACCCAAACAACAGAGGCTCCTCTTAATGTCATTTATTGCCTTAGCGCTTATATCTGAGTGCATGCATACCCAGCGGGCTGAAATGAATATTCATATGCACTGAGAGCACATATTCATCACTGAATGTGTAACTTGGCATGTATCTCTTCTGCCCCCTAATTGAATCAGTTGGCTTCAATGTGGAAACACAGCAACATTAGGGCCGTTTAGAGCAACGTATGGCTTTCAGAAACAAACCTCATTTCCTAAATGTGACACATGCACCACATTTATCTGTTTGCTTTCAGAGAAAGGAAAAAAATGCTTATAGTCTGGAATTGGCATATTCATTGATATATTTAAGGTTTTCTAAATCTGCTTTTCATCATTAATGAACACTACGCTATGATTATAATAATTCCTGATTAAAGACCAAAGTCCAAAATCAAAACAAACAAATATGTCACTACCAAAATACATAGTATCCATTACACATTTTCAGATTTCTCTTTATGTGTAAGACTATTCATAATGCAGATAGCAGCATATATATATATATATATATATATATATATATATATATATATATTAGATAATATAATCTGACCATTTTAATTGCTTTTAGCTTACATTTGATACTGTATTCCACTCTTTAATGCCAATGCCAACAACAAAAAGTGCATTTAACATCAATATAATAATAATAATAATAATAATAATAATAAATAAAAACACTTTTCTTTTCCTTTCTTTCTTTCTTTCTTTCTTTCTTTCTTTCTTTCTTTCTTTCTTTCTTTCTTTCTTTCTTTCTTTCTTTCTTTCTTTCTTCCTTTCTTTCTTTCTTTCTTTCTTGCCAGTGCAACCATCTATCTTTTGGCACCTGACTTTACTGAATTTGCAATTTGTAGATGTGTCCCTTTCATACACAACATTTATAAGAGAGTATTAAAATGATGCAATATGATTCACTAACATTTTCAATCATCAAATTGCTGGTATTTGCACCATTATTTAACAGCCAAAAAAAGCATGTCTTAAAGCAGGTAATTTGCGCTGCTTTTGGTAGATTGCACTGGTCATTATGGAAATGATCTGGCTACGTCTGTTTTCACACACAGAATCACACTCAGAGCTTTTCCCTTACATTGACACTTTTATGGAATTGTGCTCTAACACTGGGCATTTTTGCCATGTTTAGTAAATCTGGCCCTTAAAATCTTAGGTGATGCCATTAATGCCATGGTGCTTTTTTATCTTTTTTCTTTTTTTTAATGATACTGTTTTTAGGACCCAAAATACTGCTTTTATTGATTAACTGTGTAACCTTTTTGATGCTCTTATACACTACTTATTTACACATTTTGCATGTTGCTTTTAAAATTTTTAATTGGATATCAATTTTGTTTTCACACAATGGTGTAATTTTTCACATGACCGTTCGTGCCTGTTATTCTGAATAAGAATTAAAATGTGTTCATGAGGGGTTGATTCGATATGTTGCAATACTGAAAAAAAAAAATTATTTTGGTAAATCCAGTACTCAAATGGTGTGTGTCCTCTCAATTTTCGAATTGCAAATACATTTTCTGGAATCTAGTTTTTCAAATCCAAATAGCATATAATCAGTTTTTAAAAAATCTTTATTTTCTGCAATGTGGCTACAGCATAAGTGTGTACGCTTGTGCGTGTTTATATATTTGTGTTTGTAAGTCATTTGTCTGTCAGTTTGAGGCATGATTGCTGTATTAAATCCTGCAGTAAATGACAGTTCTACTCTAATGGCAGCCCAGTGTAGTGCTGAGAGTGACAGGTCAGTGGGCGTCAAACTCCTCCTCCCACTTCAAACTTCAAACTGAGTCGAAAGATGCTCTGGCAGACGGCTTGACACCCTGCGTGCCAGAGGGTCCCCTGTCGTGCGAGCTGAAACATTATTCACTACATTCATCAAGCTAACGTTGCACAGGTGGTTAGGCAGGCAATTTCCATTTCCAAAGTTGCATCTTTTTCAACGTGGTAAACACCCCTTCACGAACCACAACTTCTCGGATGCCGCCTCCGTCAATGATTTCTCTTCCTGAAACAGGCCTCTCTGAAGTCTCTGGCAGACGTTCAGCCAGCGCATGGCGTGTGGCTACAGGAATGCTCACAAATCCGTATTACAAATCAGAGCAGCATAAAGATAGACTATTTTTAGAGCGCACAAGGGTTTGCTCTTTCTTTGATTGGAGCATTTGAAGACATCTCGTATGGAGATGATGGTATCGCTTTCCTTGCTGATCAGGAATCTGTCAGAGCGAAGAGGTCTCAGAATCATTTTTAGCTCTCATGCAGATGTTCATTTCTTTCACCTTCAGTTGCAGCATTTTAAGAGAGTTTGCTTCAGTTCTGCTGGAACAGTTCGCTAAATTAAGCCTGATATCGGCTCTGTAATTAAATCAATAGTGAGACATGAGGAGACCTGTAAGGGCCATAACCTTTGTTTCTTTAAAGGCTTAGCCAATTACACACAGAAGTTATTGGGAGCTCCAATATAGTGCAAAGGTTATTTTTATTATTTTATTTTTTTTATTTTTTTTATTTATTTATTTATTTGGGGGGGGGGGGGGTATTAATTTATTTTATTCTTATTATTACTATTATTATCATCATAATTATTGTTGTTGTTCGTTTGTTTCCGTTAAACTGAGAACTGTGAAAGCATTTATTTATTTATTAAAATTATTAAATGTTTTCATTATTAATCACAATCAATTACAGAGTTGTAGCAATAATATGAAATTAAGTGCCAGATTTACTAAACTGGGCAAATCTGCGCAATGCACAAACTAAAGAACACAGGCGCAAAATCTCATTTACCAATCGACCAATGCAATATACCAAGCGCAACACAAATTAGCGTAGTCGCAAATAAGCAGAGCTGATGCAAACGACTTGTTCGGATAATGTGTTCTTCTTTAATTCCAGATTTTGACATGCCTGGCATTTTCAGTATTAAAAGTATTAAAAGGAATCAAGCAATTCAATTTACTAACATTTGCGCTAGTTAAATGACTGGTATTTGCACCATTACTTAATGCTCAAAAAAAAAAAATTCCAGGGGGTAATGATCTGGCTGCATCTGTTTTCTTTAATGTGCGCATTGTTAGTAAATCACCTGCAGAATTTTCCCCTCCAATCAGTGCTTTAATGTAATTGTGCTGTAACTCTAATTTGCCCTGTTTTGTAAATCTGGTCCTAAGAATTTTTGGGCATTAAATAATGGTGCAAATAACAGTAATTTGATGAGCACAAATGTTCGTGAATCATGTTGCATGAGTCATTTTAATACTCTCCTGCCATAAATTTTGCATCTGAAAGGAAACTCCTACAAATGCATATTCAATTAGGGCAGGCACACAAATACTGTAACTGTGTCCATGCATTTTCAACACTAATTCCTCACTGCATGTTTTTAGTAAATCCTGACAGTAGTATTTCAATACCAAAAGACGGTTTGCGATATTTAGGATTTACTATTTCTACACTGTTCACTCAGATTTATTTTGTTTTCTTGTAAATTTTTACATAAATTGAAATAAAACATGACATTTTTGAAGAACAAAAACTGAAAAAAGTTTGTTGTGTGTACGTGTGTGTGTGTAAAATGTGCTCTTGTAAACTTAGAAAAATAAAAACTGTAGCTGACTAATCACATTTTAACAAATGACTCTGTTGAACATACAGTTAGACAATGCTCTGCAGAAGATGCAAAAGATGCTCTTCGGAATTAAGTCACACTAAACCTGGTAATTGGGTTTTGTTCATGTAAGCTTGAGTTCATGCTCACAATAGGCTAAGTGAAAGAGAGACATGCCAGAATTTTCTAATTCATTACAATATTGATATAGTCATATACAAAAGGCTGTTTATGGTTTCCAAGCAATGTATCAACTTTCTCTCTAAAGATCCCTACATAGAGTTCACGATGATTATGAAAATGCAAATGAGTCCCCGCCTCTATCCATTCACACGAGCCTGGACTGTCTGCTCCACTTCCACTCACATAACTGAAGTTTTAAATGCTGCACAATGGCAAGTGAAAGTGTTGGATTATTTCAGCCATATATGTTTTAACTAAAAAATGAAAAAGAGGAAGAGTGAATTATACAGGGTCATCTACATGTCCATTTATCAGAATGGTAATGCATTTTATGTATCACTCTATATTTATTCACAGATGACCTAATCAAGTCTCTTTTATGGTTTCTTTGTAGCTTCTCATATGATTTTTCTTGACCATTACCGTATCTGCCTATCTCTCTTTAAGTGATGTGTGTGCTGCTGGTGATTGTATAGTGGTCTTTTCCTCTCATCAGGGCCTCTTGAGTTCAGGCAATCAACAGTGGCCCTTACCTGTGTTACCTGGCCCATTTCTATAGCAACCATCCTCTCTTGATCAAACTCCTATTCATCGAATGACACTCCAGTGACCTATTAGTGCATCAGTGAAATACGGCCTCCTGGGTAAAAAGCAGTAATGGTACTTACACATGTCCACTTTATCGGCTTCAGTCACTCTATCATAGTGAAACTGAGTGGGTTCTATACAAAACCATCAACTGTGTAAATATAAGAAAATTATGCCTGATAATTCATGTGGAGGACAATTACTGTAAGTTCTAAGTCCCAGTTGCCATTTGAGTGGTAAGAAAAGGGCATTGATTGTTTTTATGATGTGTAATTCTGTGTATTGCACTGTGATGGAAGTTTGCCTTCAATATTGGAGTAGACAGCATTTTGTTGTTGTTGTTGCTTAACATTAAAGGTCCCGTTCTTCGTGATCCCATTCCCATGTTTAAAACTTTAGTTAGTGTGTAATTTTGTTGTTAGACTATAAATAGTATCTTTAAAATTATAAAGCTCAAAGTTCAGTGACAAGCGAGATATTTTATTTAACAGAATTCACCTACATCGAACGGCCAGTTTGGACTGCATCCCTCTACTTCCTGCAGTAATGACATCACTAGAACCGTTTTTTGACTAACCTCCGCCCACAGGAATACACAAAAAAGGGGGCGTGGTCTTGTTGCGCTCCCACAGAGAAGAGGAAGAGTTGCGTTTGTAGAGTGTGTTTGTCGCCATGTCGTCCAAAACGCTGTTATTTTCATCTCAGAGTCCAATCATCTTTGTTTGGCCTTCCCAGGGAGATCAGTGGTTACAATTTATGTTTAACTCGGTTCCCGAAAATTATAATCCACATGTAAAACTATGTGCAGCACATTTAGCTGAAGACAGCTTCCTCAATCTCAATCAGTTTAATGCCGGATTCGCACAAAGATTATTCCTGAAAGATGGAGCAGTTCCCTCTTTGTCTGGAGAAGGCGTTGTTTATGGACCACAACCGGTAAGTGTATTTTATTATTTAAGTTGGTGCGTTTAACAGTTACTGTAACTAACTACACAAAGAGCAACGCCGTTTAGCTTTCTTAACTAGATGTTAGGGCTGTACAAAAAATAGAATGCGATTTTCATGCGCATCTCAGTAATGGCGTTCCTGTGATTAGAAGTATATCTCCAGCACGTGCGTTCAGATCAGGAATGCCAGGTTTTCAAAACAAATCCTGCCCACTTGCTTCTCAACACTTGTCCAAAACTAGCCCAATCTCGTTTCCAGGGGGTCAGCGCGCGCTCAGCTGCTGTCGAATCACAACACAGGAACCGCGGGCACAATCAAAACTCGTTACGTATTTCTGAAGGATGGACTTCATAGAACAAGGAAGTCATCAGCCCCTTTTTTTATGACAATGAAAATAGCGTTATACAGATAGGTGAATTGTGTGAAAAATACTGTTTCTTTACACGCGAAACATGAACACATGTTATATTGCAAACTGTAAACACAATCAAAGCTTCAAAAAACATGAAAAATGGGACATTTAATCCAAGGCTTCATCACCGGTTTCCAACTCCAGCCCATGTTCCGAAGTGAAGTAAACTTAAACGGATTTCCCCTGCTCAGGGAGGAGGGAGAAATGAACACGATGTAGGGATCACATCTATCGGAACACAGTTCATGCAAGTAGCTCACTTCTAACGAGCTGGTTATCTGAATCGAGTGTGTTAACTAAGCGAGACAGGAACTGGGAACCGCTGGACTTCATCATGTGTCATTCACCAGTGAGAAAACTTTACCAGGAATGAAAATTGGCTTGCTGTTGTTTGTCTGCCATTCTAGCTCTGGTGAATGCGCTGATGACATATCCTGTCTGCGCAAACAGGGTGTGCAGGGGTATGCAGATACATATGTTGACAGGCAGTTAGGAAAGCGTATTAAAACATTCGGACTGAACATTTATTGGTCTGTCGCCTTCCACAGAATATATAAATACAGGTAAATACATTTAGACCATTTAAATTAATGATTGATATAGGAATGTGAAGAGACTTTCAACCAGCATAACAAAACAAAAAATTCTGAAGACAATGACATATTGCACCTTTAAATGTGCTGTATGTACAGTAGGATTGACACAGAGTGGTTGAACTAGGTACTGCAGTCCAAATTCAAAATATTGGAGAGAGTTTTTTCACCTGGCCCCTCTTCCTCAGACTTGACACACATGCAGGTTTCCAGGTTGATGACACCAACAGGAATGAAATACAATTGGGTAAACTGACAGTAGGCGGGTTTCACAAACCAAAACAACGACAGACATTACGTCCCAATACGCACATTTTCAAAGGAGAATAACTGACTGTAGCATTGTTTTTCAGATAAACAAATATGTTAACTTAGCATGTTTCTTAAATATCTGCAAACTTATTGTATTTTTGTGCTTTAGTAGAGTCAAAAACTTACATACAGCTCCTTTAAAGTTTTTTTTTTTTCTCTATGTGTTTTTGTCATTTGATTAACATTCAAGCCAGAAAGCAGGAACATTAAACTGCTGTGAACCAATATACTGTTACACATCCATTTTCTTTCTCTGTTGTTTACCTTCACCTTCGCCATAAGCAACTGTGTTTACAAGGATACTTGCAGAGACATACATTTTGACATAATTTTGTGCATATTAGGCACATGTCATGTCATTTCAGGCACAAATAGAGGCAGACGTGAACGGAATTCGGTATTCACGTGCATCTGCGTTGCTCTCACCACACAGAATGAAAGTGGCGCGATGCTACAAAATACTATAGAACCCATTATAATAATGTGAAGCTGTCTACACTGGAATGGGCACGGCACGACAAATCCTGACAGTAAACTGATGTCTCATTCTTTTTATGACATACTGACACAAAGTTAAAATGATTTGCAAAGGTCGCTTTGTAGTGTCCAGTGCAGAAAGAATTCTGGGCTGTTCACATGTCACACCTAAAAACATGCCTCTTTCTTTCAAAAGCACTCAGAAGCTTGTGCTTTTGTGGCGTCTGGCATTGCTAAGCAGACGTGACCTGTGCTCTCCTTGAAGACGCGGACATTTCAACAACGGATAAATGGATTTCCAGCACTAAAAATTGCTTTCAGTAGCTGAATTAATTTTAAAATGGGTATCCCTGTACAGCTGTTGCGTCCAGTGTAGATTTGGTGTCTGTGTGTGAGCAAAGAAAACAATCAGTATGAATATAACAATCAGTATACTATATATATATATATATATATATATATATATATATATATATATATATATATATATATAGATAAATCTGCTATTGGTTCTTTTATATGCTATTTGTGCAGCAGCAGTTCGTCTTAAATACTCACAGCACCATATTGCCATATGCATTGCCAGTAGCAAGTTCCTGCAGCAGCAGCAGCAGCATTAATCTACAGCTACAGCAAAAAATGCAGCTTTTCAGCAGCTGTGTAGTAGATCTGAATGCATTAACCAAATACATTAACATATTAACATGACATATCCATCACAATGCTAAAATCTTCAGAGAATTGTCATGAAAGATATATATATATATCTAAATATATATATATATATATTTATTTTCTTCCTTTCACACTAAAGCAAAATCTGAATTGTTAACAAAAAATATGCATTTATTTTTTTGTCTAGTAAAGTTTCTCATCAATCATCGTAGATTGATTGTGCAATTTGTGGTTCTGTCCTATGAAATAATGAATCCTCAAACTATACCGAAAGTACATGTAGTGATTTTCAGTAAATAAGAATGTCACTATTGGACTTTTAAAAAGGAAATTTCATAGAGTTGATTTCATAAAATGGTATAATATTGCGATTTATTTTCAAAACTGGTTGTTCTTGAGAAGAAAGATATCTTGACAAATATCTTCAACATTTTAGAATGGGAAATTTACTTCTGGATCCCAGACTGCCAAAAACAGGTTTAGCTCAGTGTCTGGCATTACTTATGCTATTATTTCCTCAGTGTCTTGTGTCTTGCTGATATTTTATTATTATGTCCACATACGTGTAACCTACTTTCAAGATAAATGCATAAACGAAGCAAGAAAAACAACACCTTTTATCTCCCTGCATCCCCCTGGGAAAGGAAGAGGCAGTAGGTGTTAGAACTTCAT
The DNA here is from genome assembly GCF_963082965.1 of Carassius carassius. Classification (NCBI taxonomy): domain Eukaryota; kingdom Metazoa; phylum Chordata; class Actinopteri; order Cypriniformes; family Cyprinidae; genus Carassius; species Carassius carassius. The sequence continues at coordinate 4,090,835 of NC_081769.1, read as the reverse complement.
CATTTGAGCACTCAGGGGCCTGGAGGGGCCCAACAGGAGGGACACCGCATGTGCAAGAGAGACGGAGATGCTGCCTGGAGCTTCAGTGCAGCATCTCACTCACCAGAACAGCAGTTGTGACTGTCACAGGAAGCACTGAAGCATCACTTCCCCCTCAGGCTAGCAGCTGGTCAGACCACCGGTGGTGACCCTGGCGGCAGAGATTGAGAACATCATACACTGACCTGACTGCACTGACACATTCATTACCTTCGCAAATTGTGCTGCCAGAGAAATCCATAGCGTGTGTGATTGATCATTCATCACTCCATCTGTTTATCTGCAGCACGGGCAAGATGTTGGCCAAAGATCTGGCAACGTGTGCTGGGGGAGATTATATGTGGATGCCATATCCCCTATTATAACCTCTGTGGACAGAGATGCTGTTCTACTGGAAATGGTTTGGGAAAATGCTAGGTGTGGATATATACATTTACATTAGACAAATAATGAATTAGTAAAAGATAGTGCAGTTAGCTGGTAATTTTCACATAATAAAATGGGTATCCGATGACCCTTTTAACATTTCCATAGATTTCAAACATTAAACGTTCATCTACTTATACATTACCTTGCAGTTATTTAGTATGTTAGTGCTTTAGAATGTTAGTCAGGACATCAAAATACCTGTATTACAGCAAAATATTATTACAACATAATGATTTCAAATGTACTTTGAAGTTAAAATTTTAATTTGCCATCATAACAAAGATTTTTTTTGTGTAGTTTAAAGTAGTATATTAAGAAGCAATTGTACTAGCTTTAAACTTAAGTGGCCTTGCACATTCAATACAATGAGGTGTACACAAGGAGCGTCATATTAATTATTTTAATGCTTGAAGGTTGTTATTGAAAAAGGCAACGCAGACATTCTCCAAAATGCATCCTTTTGTTGTCCAAGGTGAGTAACAGAACAGAACTGCCATTTTTGGATGAACTAACACTCAATCTTGTTGAATTCCCTAGTGATTATATATTTAGCTGTTTTATTGTCAAGCCTGAGCACACTTTGCAACAGAAAACATCATCCTGCATATGTTTAAAATGAATGTATCCTTGTCTGTCTCGGCTGCAGCATGAATTTAAAACAACAATGGACTTACGCAACCTCTTTTTTTCCACACAACAACAGTCTGTGTCCTGGTTCATGCTCAAAAATACACATCCACCAGACAGAAGAGTGAATCACTGCAGCAGGAGTCTTACTCTTAAAGCAGAGGTAATGCGATATGACACATCTTTCCTCAACAGGCCCACAGGTCACATGTATGCACTGTGCCACTCTGCAGTCCCGCTCTTTCACCTCACTCCTGCTGTCTGTTCAGGTCACCTATCAGTCCACCTTGGCTGAGTGTTGCTGCCCACAGTCAGGCCTGAAGCCCCCTGTGACCCATGCAGCCAGTCTCAACAGGCCCCCTGACCAGGCTCACCATCCGAGCACTTACCGACCAATCCAGTGTGACAGAATAAGGACCTGAGCCTTTACGAGTGCCTGTTTGTGCACGAACAAGCCCTGACAGCGCTGCTGACTAATAGAAAACGTCTTCATGTAAACCGAAGAGCAGAGCTATTTTTAACTGGTAAACTTGTCCAGATGACATACACTGGAGAGGTAAAACTGCAACCAAAAGTTAAGCAGCTCTACAATACAACTGAGAAACCACCCCTGGCTTCGCCTAAACTCTACAACTCTGATCCAGGAATATGATGGTGCTAGAGTTGGTGCCCATTCTGGCTCCATTCCGCAAGAAGTTTTAGTATATATTCTGTTAGTATTCCCTTTTGTCTCAATGGCAGTTGCTCGGCTGGTGCATGCAATCAGCGAAAAACCTTTTGTGGAGAAACATCTACCATGATACAGTTACATAGTTTTATTATTATTATTAATATTGTTGTACCTTTTTGTCATTAACAGTGTTGGGGGTAATGCAATACAAGTAACAAGAGTTATTTTATTTTTTTTCCAGGTAGCTAAAATAAAAATGTAAATGAATGCTGTAAAAATAATGCATTGCCCTTTAAATGTACAATAAAATATCTGAGTTACTTTTTCAAATAAGTAACACAAGTTACTTTGTTTTCCCATTTATTCACTGACACATGTTCTGTTCCTGTGTTGAGAGACATTTTGAGCGACATGCAGACATGCACTTCCTTTAGGCAAAACGTATTAATTTCACTTTTGTTGTGAAAGGCCTTTATACTTGCAAAATATATAACCTTCATGTTTTTTTGTTATCATAAACAACTAAGCAAGTTTGACCTTGGTGATAAAAAGTAGTGCTGGGCAACGATTAATTTTTTTAAATTGCGATTAATTGCATGATTGTCTGCGATTCATTGAAATTAATCACGTTGTTATGCACATAACTAATAATGAGTCAAGAGGCATTTATTTGTCATTTGCATAGTTAACACTGGGGAAAACTGGGCATTAAAATGCTTGTGACAAGGCTCAGACATACAGTGACAATAACAAGACATAAGACATAGACGTACAGTGTCCATAGACAGAAAACATGGACAGAGCATTATATGCCCATAAGTGAAAGTAACAGGTACAATAAAGGTAATCAGTGTTTAGAGTTATAGTGTACATAAGAAGTCCTGAGGTAATATTATGATTACTGGGCTAGAACGGTGTATAAAATGTCATTGTAGAGTAAAGTAGAGCTACATGGAGGAAAATTAAAGTGGCAGTGCAGATTCAATAAATAAACTTAAGAGCAGCACACATTCAGATGTATTCCTGAGAAGAGCAATGTCCAAAAGTCATTGTAGTGTCACAGAGTAACATGAAGGAATATTAAAAAAGTGGCAGTGCAAGTACAATGAAAGTAAACATAAGAGCAGCATGTATTCCGGTGTGTTTTTTTTTTTTGTTTTTTTTTTTAGATGGAGGACAGCTGATTGTTAAGTAGTCTGTTGGCTTGAAGATAGAAGCTGTTCTTAAGTCTGGTTGTCCGTGATCGGATGGATCGGAAATGTCTGCCAGATGGCAGTGTGGCAAACAGGTGATGAGCAGGGTGAGTGCGGTCCTTGATGATGCTGCGAGCCTTTCTCAAGCAGCGAGTTTGATAGATGTCCTGCAAGGCTGGGAGTTTATGTCCAATGATGAGCTCTGCTGTTCTCACCACTCGCTGAAGAGCTTTGCGGTCCAAAGAAGAGCAGTTGCCGTACCATACAGTGATGCAGCTGCTCAGAATGCTCTCATTAGTGCAGCGGTAGAAGTTTGACATGATGTTAGAGGAGATGCCAAACCTCTTCTGTCTCCGCAGGAAGAAGAGACGCTGACGGGCTGTTCTCACTATGGTCTCTGAGTGAAGGCTCCAGGAAAGATCCTCAGAGATGTGAATGCCAAGGAACTTGTAGCTCTTAGCTGTCTCTACTATCTCTCCGTTGATATGAAGGGGAACGTGACCCTCTCTCTGTGACTTCCTGTAGTCCACAATCATCTCCTTGGTCTTGCTGACGTTTAGAGAGAGATTGTTATCAGCACACCATGCTGTGAGTGCATTAACCTCATCTCTGTAGGATGTCTCATTGCCATTAGTGATGAGTCCTAGGATAGTAGTATCGTCAGCAAATTTGATGATGATGTTGGAGCTATGCTTAGCAGAGCAGTCATAAGCGAACAGGGAGTACAAGAGAGGACTGAGTACACATCCCTGTGGGGCACCAGTGCTGAGTATAAGTGAGGAGGATGTGTGATTGCCAATTCTGACCACCTTGGGTCTTCCAGTCAGGAAGTCCAGGACCCAGTTACATAAGTGACTGTTAAGACCCAGATTTTTCAGTTTGGCCATAAGTTTGGTAGGGATGATGGTGTTAAATGCAGCGCTGTAATCAACAAACAGCATCCGCACATAGGTGTCTCTTCCCTCCAAGTGTGCTAGTGCAGAGTGTATGGCCATTGCAATGGCATCATCAGTGGATCTGTTAGAACGGTAAGCAAATTGTAATGGGTCCAAGGTGTCAGGCAGAGAGGAGCAGATGTGGGATTTGACTAGCCATTCGAAGCATTTCATGATGACTGATGTCAGTGCTACAGGGCGGTAGTCGTTCAGGCAGGAGACAGTTGTTTTTTTTGGGAACAGGGATGATGGTGGTTTGCTTGAAGCATGTGGGTATCACTGTAAGTCTCAAGGAGAGGTTGAAGATGTTGGTGAAGACATCTGCTAACTGGACAGCACAGGCCCTCACGACACGTCCGTGTATGCCATCTGGACCTGGAGCTTTGTGGCCGTTGACTCTCTTGAAGGCCTTACTCACTTAGTGTGTGGTTAGAACCAAGGGGCAGGTGTCAGTGTCAGCAGGTATTTTCACAGCAGGAAATGTATTGTCTGCCTCAAAACAAGCATAGAATGTATTCAGCTCATCTGGTAAAGAGGCAGACAAAGACACACCATTGCTGTCTGGTCTCTGTTTCCCTGGGCTTCCACTAGTGGTCTCACTTCCCCATAGGAACCTCACCGCAGGCACTACAATTCCCACAAAGACTTGTCCCTTCATCACAGTAATTGCACTCCTGTTAATTGCACTCAGGTGTCTTCACTTGATAGTCATTACCCTGCCTATATTAACCGGTCTTTTTCTGTTTGTTTTCATGGAGTCCTTTCTTTCCGTCACCACGTTTCCTCGCCTTCCGAGTTTCTAGTTCCAATTCCTTTTCCTGTTCCATTCCCTGCTTGTTTGTTTGGATTATTTTTTTGGTTTTGACCCCTGCTTGTTGGATTCTGATTTGGATTACCCATTAAAACCCACACTGCGTTTGGATCTCTCGTCTCCTGTGTTTCCCTGGGTTTGCAAACGTAACAGCAGGACTCCATCATGTCAAGATCCAGCGGTGTGGGACTTCATTCCCGTTCCCCAGCCAGTATGGTGGACAGGATGGCGAAATTCATAAGATTAACCACCCTCCGCCAAGAGGGAAATGAGGTGGGTGCTATGGCACAAGTGTTCTGGACCCTGGCGGATGGTATGGGATATAATGATGGGGCCCTAAAAGAGATTTTCAACACCGGTCTGGATTACCCAGTGCCTCGTAAGGACATGGATCAGTTGGACTCTTTTAATTTCTGGGATTTCGTGTTTTCATGAAGTCCTTTCTTTCTGTCACCCCGTTTCCTCACCTTCCGAGTTTCCTCGTCTTTCGAGTTTCTAGTTCCAATTCCTGTTCCTGTCCCATTCCCTGTTTGTTTGTTTGGATTGATTTTTGGTTTTGACCCCTGCTTGTTGGATTCTGATTTGGATTACCCATTAAAACCCACACTGCGTTTGGATCTCTCGTCTCCTGTGTTTCCCTGGGTTCCCGAACGTAACAGTCAGAGCCATGATATTCTGACTCCACTCTGCCCCTAAAGTCTCTTTTGGCTGATTTTATTGATCTTTGAAGGTCATACCTGGACCTCTTATAAGCAGTTAAATCACCAGAGTTGAAGGCAGCAGTCCGTGCTCTTAATTTGGCCCGCACCTCACCGTTGACTCAAGGTTTCTGATTTGGAAATTACTTTTTTAGTAACTGTTTTTTCCTGTTTGAGGCATTGTCTGTAGGCTGGTAACAGCAGTATGCTAATGTGGTCACCTTTGCCAAATGCTGCTCGGGGGAGGGGTTTGTAACTGTCCTTTAGTGTTGAATAGCAGTGATCTAATGTCTGATCACCTCGAGTGGGGAAATTTATATGTTGGTAGAATTTGGGAAGAACTTTCCTCATATTCACCCTGTTAAAATCCCCAACAACGATAAAAGCAGAGTCAGGATGAGCAATTTTAATCCGTTTATGGTGCTGTACAGTTCGTCCAATGCTTTAGTTTTGTCCACGTGAGGCGGGATGTAGACCACTGTAAGAATGACTGATTTAAACTCCCGCGGGAGGTAGAAGGGGCGCACTTTAACGGAGAGCAGTTCAATCTCAGGGGAGCAGTGCGTAGATAAAACTGTAACATCAGTGCCCCAGCGAGTGTTAATCATAAAGCACACACCTCCACCTCTGCTCTTACCGGAGTTTAGTGATCTGTCATGACGAAAAATGGAGAATCCAGGCGGTGTAATGGCCGTATCGGGTACTCCTGAGTGTAACCACGTCTCACAGAAAGCCAGAACGCAGCAGTTACGAATGTCCCGTATGTATGTGATTCTCACATTAAGTTCATCAAGTTTGTTATCCAGAGACTGTATGTTGGCTAACAAGATGGTAGGGAGAGGAGGAGAACAACTTCTTTTCCGCGATCTGCATAGAATTCCAGCATGCTTGCCTTTCCTCCTTTTCCGACGGTGTCTTAGGACGCAAGCCGGCAACAGAGGGAGCGCGTAGACGCTGAAGCTGGAGTTCAGAGGCGGCGTTGTTTCCGAACCGAAGTTTCAATTTGATCGGATGTCCAGTAGTGTTTGTCGATCATACTGTTTTAGAGTCTGTACTGTCTGAGCAAAAGTAAGTATACTAAGTAACACGAATAACACAAAAAAAAAAAACACGAAAAACAGCAAAGTTTGCACAGAGTGCTCATCAGCGACGCCATCGTAGCGGCACGCCGGATAATGCAATCAAAAGTAGTGTATTGTGCACTTTTTTTCATTTAAAAGTACTGCTATATGAACAAAAGTGCTATTACATTTGGTTTGCAAACACTTTTAAACAAATAAGGTGCTTTTTGAACAGTATTCCTATTATGTCCTCTGCATGCATGTGCATTGAGCATGCATATACAGATAGCCAAACATTGTAAAGAGATGAAGAGGCTTCAATGACAACTCAGATGATTAAGTAAATTTCCTTTTTACTTGACTTTGTTGAGTGCAATCAAGTTGTTTCGCTCAATCTCTGTTACATTCTTTTTGTGAAACAGCAAAATAAATACAAAAATGCTTACTTTACATAAACAAACAAACCCGTTCTTCAATTTTTACATTAACATCGCTAAATTACGGTAATTGTTATGTTATCACATGGCGATCCTTTGAATGTATACATAATGCACGTGAAACTGTTAACATGCTTTCAATATATATAAATATAAACATGATCCAACCACAAAGTATATAAAATAGCAAATATAGGGCATTATACAATGAAAAGAAACAGTTTAAAGGAGCTCACGATCTCTCTGCTGCACAGAACGGGAAAAAATGGCTGCTGAGCTTTGCGTGCTTGAAAGTATAACAAATTAAGTTTTATCAAACAGTAGTTGAGCTTAACCTATGACAAACAGCGCCCTCCAGAGGGGAGGAAGGAGTAATGTTACACATGGCATAATACTCCCCGTCTGATATTAAGTATAATACCACTCTTAATTTCTGTATTCACATGATAATTTAAGACATAAGCAAAACAACCTCTGTAATAGGTCGTGAAAAAGTTTTAGCAGTTCCACTCTTAGTGACTTTTAGTTCCAGTTTTCTGACTTTGCCATCCGAATCAACGATAGCTTTGGTGACCAAAGCCATTGGCCATTCGTTCCTCTTAACCTGATTATCTTTCAGAAGAACCAGGTCTCCTTCCTTGATATTAGGCTTGTTGTCTTGCCATTTCTTACGGGGCTGAAGGGATGCAAGGTATTCTCGTCTCCACCTTTCCCAAAATAAGCTGGCAAGATACTGCACTCTTTTCCACTGTTTCCGATACAGATAAGCACCTTCAAATGGTCCAAGGGGTGCGGATTGAGTGCACACATTTTGGGAGAGATCATTGCCGGAGTGAGGAGAAGTGGCGATTCAGGATCAGTAGAAATGGATACGAGAGGTCTTGCATTGACAAAAGCACACACTTCAGCCATTAGAGTTGATAGCATTTCGTGAGTCAGATGTGAGGAGCTGATTTGAGGATGCATGGAGTCTAAAATCCGTCTTGCAAGTCCAATCATCCTCTCCCATGCTCCTCCCATGTGGGATGAATGAGGTGGAAAACTTGCAACCTTCTTCACTAAGGTATTTTGTCATGCTTGAATCTTTGGTAGAGACTGCAAAAATGTTCAGCTCTTTGCATGCTCCCGTGAAATTAGTACCACAATCAGATCGTATGATCTTTGCCGGGCCTCGAATGGCAAAGAACCGGCGAAGTACATTAATGAAGCTTGACGTGTCCATTGACTCTATCAGTTCAATATGGATGGCACGCACAGATAAACATGGGAAAATCACTGCCCATCTTTTACTAAAAGCATGACCTCCACGGGTACGGCGTGCTGACACATTCCAAGGGCCGAACACGTCTAACCCGACATTAGTAAAGGGTGGCTCCATGCTGATGTGGTCAGGTGGGAGGTCTGCCATTTTCTGTTCAGCTGTTTTACCTCTTTGTTTGCGGCAAGTGATGCACTTGTTAAGGATGCTATTGATGCGTCTTTTTGCTCCAACTATCCAGAATCCTCCAGTACGGATTGCTCCTTCTGTGAATATTCGACCTTGATGATTTACTCTCTTGTGATAATGATTTATTAGGAGGGTTGCTATGTAATTTATGGCCGGGAATGATGAGAGGGTGTTTCTCGCTGCTGAGGTGGATGGACTGTTCTAGTCTGCCTCCAATTCTTAGAAGTCCGTCTTCCAGGACTGGGTTCAGCCTCTTGAGGGAACTTTGTTTGGGAATGGCCTTTTCATTCTCCAGACAAGCCATTTCTACTTTGTAAGCCTTTCTTTGTACGCATCTGATGATGACATTTTCAGCTTGAGCTAGTATCTCAGGTGTGAATGAACTCTCACAACGGTGCCAGCCGCGACATATCCTTTCATGGTTTTTGAATGACAGTGCAATGTGAACAATTGAAGCTATGGCTCTTTTTAAAGACTTCCAAGAAGAAAATCTTTCGAAGCGGTGAGAACCGAGACCAGGATTAGGGTTTAAACAGGTTGAGGCATGCGTTCGCACCTCCATGTCTGTATCTGGATCAATGAGACTATAGGGAGCCTCTTTCGCGGGGGTGGATGCTGTATGTTGCAGAAATGGTGGAGCAGTGAGCCAATTTGTTTCAGTTAGGCGACACGCAAGTACCGGTCTAGTAGCAACATCAGCAGGGTTTTGTGAGGTAGGAATGTACCGCCACTGCTCTGGGTGAGTAAATGTTCTGATTCTTTGCACTCTGTTGCTGACGTACACATAAAATTGTCGGGTCTCATTGCAGATGTACCCCAGAACGACTTTGCTGTCGGTGTAGAATAGTAGGGTGTCAGGTTTGATGTCTAGTTCTTGGACAATTTTTTCAGCCATTTCGACTGCAAGGATGGCCGCACACAGTTCAAGTCTAGGAACTGTAAGTACTGTTTGTGGGGCTAGCTTAGCCTTTCCCATAACGAACCCGACATGAGACATTCCATCAAGATCCATTACTTTTAAGTATGCGACTGCAGATATGGTTTGAACAGATGCATCCGAGAACACATGAATCTCTTTTTTTACACAGTGAGAAATGGACAATGGAGTGTAAGTTCTGTGAATTTTAAGCTGTTCTAAGTCCTGCAATGAGTCTTTCCAGAGGTTCCATTCTGCTTCCCTTTCAGCGCCAAGGGGAGCATCCCAGTCTGACTTCATTTTTGAAAGTTCACGGAGTAGCAGTTTTAAGCAAACTAATTGCTTCGCTGATGGAAGAAAGTGACTTAAGTCCGTCATCAACGTAAAAGTCTCTTTCGATGAAATGTCTCGTGTCTGTACCAAACTCCGCTTCACCGTACAAGGCAGCACGTCTAAGACCATAAATGGCAACAGCTGGGGAAGGGCTATTGCCGAAGACATGAACTTTCATGCGATATTCTTCCATGCTTTCAGACATATCATTGTTCTTGAACCACAGAAAGCGGAGGTTACTATGATCTTCTCTGACAACGAAACTGTGGAACATTTGTTCTATGTCTGCAGTGATGGCTATTGGCTCGTGCCTGAATCGCAGCAGGACTCCCAGTAAACTGTTGTTGAGATCTGGGCCTGTTAGCAGCACGTCGTTCAAAGATACACCATGGAACTGCGCACTAGAGTCAAACACTACGCGTATTTGACCAGGCTTGTGTGGATGATACACACCGAAAGAGGGTAAGTACCAGCACTCCTCCCCTGGGTTCACAGAAGGTGCTAGCTCAGCATGATCATTATCAAAGATCCTCTTCATAAACTCTAGAAAGTGCTCTCTCATCTCTGGTTTTTTTGCGTAGTGTGCGACAGAGAGAGGTGAAACGACTCAGAGCTTGCTCTCTGTTGTTTGGAAGGTGTTGTCTAGGAGAACGAAATGGTAGCGGCGTTACCCAGCTATTAGTGTTATCCATGAACATTTCACTGTCCATCATCTGAATGAACTGCCTATCCTCAATTGAAGGGGCAATCCTTCCATCATCTTTTGTTATTTCGAATACTGAGGTGGCTAATGGACTGGGAGCAAACTGGGGAAGGAGAGAGACTTTAACACTTGACTGGGCAGTTAATTGCTCCTTAAGGTAGAGTTTATTGGGACATGGGCTAAAGCAGGATGGACGTCCATCTGGTAGAATGTTTGTACGATAAACACTCACAGTTGAGGGCTTGTGAGCAGAGCCTAGACACACTTCGCCAACCACAACCCAGCCTAGGTCCAGTCTTTGAGCATATGGAGCATTTTGTGGCCCATTACGTTGCTCTCTTACCTTATGCACTTGGAGGATATCACGTCCGAGAAGGAGAAGTATTTGAGCATTTGGATCTAGAGGAGGGATGAGATGAGCAATAGATTTGAGATGTGGGTGTTGTTTTGCTGCTTCAGGTGTGGGTATTTCTGACCTGTCCTCGGGCATGTAGTTGCACTCAATGAGCGTAGGGAGTGGAACTGAAAGACTGCCATCTAGAGGGTGTGCAATAAAGTCCATAGCTCGTCTCCCAGACATTTCTGTGACTCCAGCACATGTGCGCAGAGTGTAGGGAAATTCTGTGCTCTTGAGATTAAAGAGGTCAAAGAACTCAGACCTGGCAAGTGAACTATTACTTTGATCGTCAAGAATAGCATAGATGTTCAGTGATTTGTCTGGCTCTCCCTTGGGGTGTACTCTGATGAGACAGATTTTTGAACAGGATCGCGAGCTATTAGCATCCCCACAGACCTCTGTGCATTTAGAGTTAATGGAAGGGTTTGCGCTTTCTTTCTCCCCGCCATGCTCTGTATTGGGTGCTTTTAGCATCCAAGGAGGTGGTCCAGGATGAAGAGCTGTGACATGTTTGATACTGCCACACTCTGTGCACTGTATGACAACATCACACTCTTTGGCCACATGATCATTTGAAGAACAACATCTGAAACAGATGTTATGCTCCTTCAAAAACTTTTTCCTTTCCTCAATGCTCTTAGCTCTGAAGACTCTGCACCTTTTGAAGGGATGAGTTTTTTTGTGAATGGGACATTGTCTTTTGATATCTGGCTTGCTGTTCGGCGAATCAGTAGAGCTGGTTGTTTGTGCAATCTCAGTTTTGTGAGTAGAGATGAAGCTTTTAAGTGGTCCACCTTTTCTCACTGAGATTTCTGGCTTCACAGTGGCAGTCGAAGATGAGTGGAATGTGAAAATTGGGTCATTACGCATGTTGGCTTCCCTGCTTACAAATTCTGTGAAAAATGTGAATGGAGGAAATGGTACCTGGAACTGAAGCTTGTATTGAGACACTTGGGACATCCACTTCGCTTGGAGGTTAGGAGGAAGTTTGTTGACAATAGGTGCCACGCCCCGTGCTGTGTTCAAGAAAGAGAGCCCGGGTAAGTAGCCTCCAAGCTTTGCTGACTCCACTTCTTTGAACAGATCTGCAAGTTCTCTTAACTGTTGGGGTTCTTTGTAGCTGATTTTAGGGAAACAGTCCAGTTTATCAAAGAGCGTTTTCTCAATTATTTCCACACTCCCAAAGCTTACTTCTAGACGGGACCATGCCATTCTACAGTCGGCTGCCGGATCAGTGACATGAACAGCTCTCACTCTTTTAACTTGCTCTGAGGACTGGGGTAATAGCCATCTTATCAGAAGATTGAGCTCCTCCCTAGGGGTGAGCGATAGTCCTTCTAGAGCATTAATAAATGATAACTTCCAGGCTAAGTAATTCATTTTCTGGGCGATCATCAAACGTACTAAGCCCCGAGTTCACAAGCTCACGACGTACTAGGTATCTGGCTATTTCACTCATACCTGCATGGTCTGAAGAGGATGGCTGTTGCGTTGTACTGCTAAGATAGGAAGTCTGAGGTTTGTTCGATTTCTCTGAAACTGGAACTTGTCGATATGCTTGGTTATGAGAGAACAATGTGTATGGCAGGTTAACAGGAGTGTGCTGAGGAAATGATAGCTGTGTGCTGGGCATTCTGGGCTGACTTACTTGGTATGGTGTAGGAGTAGACATGCGGTTCAGTCTGTCAGCATCTTGTGTGACATGGCTTGCGGCAGTCGTAGTGGGCAGTGCAGGCGGTATCATGAACTGTTTGTCATCATGGGAATCAGGCTCTGCTTTAACGAGAGGGAGACAATGAAAACTTGATCCAGAAAGACTGCCCACATAGTCCTTTGTGCATTTTTCGACAGTCTCCTGTGGAAATGCTGTGACCTCTATCGCCATATTAATTTCTCCTGACTCAATCTCTAATGCAGCTGCTTCCAGAATCTCGGCTTCTTTTGCTGCCGCTGCAATTTCCTTATTATGCTGTAGAGATAACAGTTCAGATTCCAGTTTAGCCTTTTCTAGCAGTACTTCTGCCTCTCTTTGGACGAATGTTGTACGTGCTCTTACTGCTTCCGCTTTAGCTCATGCTCTGGTTGCTGCCATACTTGCAGTGGACGATCTTGAGCTCTTGGAAGAGGCAGATATCAATGACCTGGTTTCCAGCGGATTGAGGCAGACATTAGATGTGGCCTGCTGTTGCTCCTCAGCTTTCTCTTTAACATCCATCTTGAGCCAGTTGCGATGGGTGAAATAACTGAATAGCTGTTTTTCTTGTAGGTGCTGTGTTCTGCCCGTTGCGATGATGCTTTTTCACTATTCTGTCCTCTGCATGCGTGTGCATTGAGCATGCATATACAGATAGCCAAACATTGTAAAGAGATGAAGAGGCTTCAATGACAACTCAGATGAGTGCAATCAAGTTGTTTCTCTCGATCTCTGTTACATTATTTTTGTGAAACAGCAAAATAAATACAAAAATGCTTACTTTACATAAACAAACAAACCCGTTCTTCAATTTTTACATTAACATCGCTAAATTACGGTAATTGTTATGTTATCACATGGCGATCCTTTGAATGTACACATAATGCACGTGAAACTGTTAACATGCTTTCAATATATATAAATATGAACATGATCCAACCACAAAGTATATAAACTAGCAAATATAAATGATAAACTTACAAGCAAAGCTTCTCCAGGGCATTATACAACGAAAAGAAACAGTTTAAAGGATCTCTCTGCTGCACAGAACGGGAAAAAATGGCTGCTGAGCTTTGCGTGCTTGAAAGTATAACAAATAAAGTTTTATCAAACAGTAGTTGAGCTTAACCTATGACAAACAGCGCCCTCCACAGGGGAGGAAGGAGTAATGTTACACATGGCATAATAATTCCTTTTCCATAGTTGCAGTTAAAATATTTATTGTAAATCTTAACTTATAACATTAATGTAATTAAATTAAATATAAAACAAGCTATTTGTCACTGCCAGGACATTTTTTTCGTTTTTATAGAAAATATTTTATAATTTGTTATAAAAAAACAAGTTATGCTCAGAGTCCAGAGCCTCCATCATAACATTATAACAGGCATCTTCCGAGTAGAGACCTGCACGATCGCGATACCCAAAGCAGCAGAGTGCAGCACGGGACAAGACTTGATGTGCAGGATGTGGAGAATAATTAGGGTGTGCTCACACTAGGCAATATTAACCCCCAAAGCCTGGTTCGTTTGATTAGTGTGATTGTTCTGTTCAGCAGTCTGGCTTTCAGCAGATTATTCTCTACTAAATAATTATCACCATATTTCCAGATTGTCTGTCATGCCAATTACACAAATACTACAACCTGATAAAATAAAAAATAAATAAATAAATAAAACTGGTATTATACTTATTTAACCAAAGCATTTGATTGTGTGAATCATGGTCATGCAGGCATTCCTCAAGGATCTATTTTAGGACCAGTTTTATTTTATATAAATGGCCTAGGTGTACAGGGACTAGAGCCAGACATTTTTTAGCAGATAATACTATCTTTATCAATTAATTAATTAATTAATTAATTCATTCATTCATGCTCCATCTTAAGAGGGTCCCCATACCTTGGTATCTTGCTTGATGATATGTTGACATTTAGAATTCATAATGCAAAAAAAAAATTAAAAATTCTACCAAGGCTAGATTTTTGTTGTTGTTGTTGTTGTTGTAATCAAACAAACAAACAATGTGTATATGATGCTGCTTTATCATTCGTTACTGATGCAAGTGTTCATGCACATCATTGTAAACTTATATGAAAAGAAACAATGGACTTAAGGGTTTAAGAAGGGGAAAATTGTTTTATTTATTTATTTTATTTTTATTTTTTTATTGTGTAAGGTACTTCAGAACATCAGAAACGATTACTCAAAACACCATTTTTCTTTACCAAGCTAGGTAAAACTGTCATTTTTGTGTAAAATGTACCTCAAATCCTGTTGTTCTGAAGAATGGCAAGATAATGCACAGACCATACTGTACTTACCAGATGCTACACAAAAGTAGAGTATACAAAACTGCATTGTTGATTTTTCACTGTGTGTAAATCCTGACAGTAATTCAATACTGCATTGGTTCTAGCTGTTCGTAAATTTAAATGTACAACTCATAAACTGAGATGATAATGGGTATGTTTGTTTGTGAAAAGGATATGTATTTGAATAGTTAGTTGTATCATAGGGTGCTTAAGTCACAGATTCAAGCTGGTTCTGAGAGGATAAACAGAATCTCGGTCAAGAACTGACTGCATTTGTACCATTTCTAAAGTCAAAGGAAGCGAGGTTCGGATGTAGATTATGCTGTGATATATAAACTAAAACCCCAAGATGCCATACACGAGACCTGCAGGAGTAACCCAGAGGTGAGGCACATGCCGTGAGAGATTGACACAGAGTCTTGCAAATCAGTTTCTGACGAAACAAAAACAAACAAAAATAAGAACCTCATGCACTCATGGGTAATAGGGCAATGCAAAGAGGCAATGGATTAGGAAAATGACTTGTTTTCATCTCCTCACAGTTCATTATTTCAAAGAGAATAAGGCATTAGGACAGTTTTTCCCAATAAACAAATTCTGATTAATTTCTCTGGTAAACAAAGCCTTACAGCTCTGTTTGGAGTAAGATTATTTTAGAATTTCTGTACAATTGAACAAAGCTACGATTGATTTGTTTCCCAGCTTTAAGGGAAAAAAATCATTAAACTACAAAGCAACTTGAAGCAAAGGAGGAAAGAGAAAACTCCATGAATCAGAAGATGAGCAGTAGGGGGACTATGAGTGCACACTCACTCAGCCATTCATGGGTAATTAACTGTGTTTAACACTGAGAAATTAAACATTTAATGCCTTAGCCTTTAAAAATACACACACACAAGTTACAAAAATACAATTTTCAGTTACATGCTATTGCTATAGACCTTAGTCAGAGAAGAGGCTGTATTTCATTTAATATGGACATCATCAAGGCTGTGAGTGGTGGATTCAGAATATTCTAAAAGGAAAATATTACTGCTTGGACGTTGCTTTTTTCAGGAGACCAACTCTTTTAAGAAGTAAAATTTATCACACTTTAAAAAAAGTACTTATTAGGAAAATAAGGTACATTTTTGATTTAATGTCATGATTTTAAAGGTCCCGTTCTTCGTGATCCCATGTTGCGCTCCGACGGAGAAGAGGATGAGCTGTGTTTGTGTTTGTCGCCATGTCGTCAAAACGCTGATATTTTCATCTCGGAGTCCAATCACCTTTGTTTGGGCTTCCCAGGGACGCTGTACTTGGAGATTAATAGTTACAATTTATGTTTAACTCGGTTACCGAAAATTATAATCCACATGTAAAACTATGTGCAGCACATTTTGCTGAGGACAGCGATCTTGCTCAATCTCAATCAGTTCCCTCTTTGTCTGGAGAAGGCGTTGTTTATGGACCACGACCGGTAAGTGTATTTTATTATTTAAGTTGGTGCGTTTAACAGTTGCTGTAACTTATTACACAAAGGGCAACGCTGTTTAGCTCTTTTAACTAGATGGTAGGGCTGTGCAAAAAAACCAATGCGATTTTCATGCGCATCTCGTTAGTGATTATAAGTACATCTCCAGCAGTTTTCGAAACAAATCCTGCCCACTTTCCTAAAACTAGTCCAATCGCGTTTCCAGGAGGGCAGTGTGCGCTCAGCTGGTGTCGAATCACAACACAGGAACCGCTGGCCCAAACTTGTTACGTATTTCTAAAGGAGGGACTTTATAGAACAAGGAAGTCATCAGCCCGTTTTTATCACAGTTAAAACAGCGGTATACAGATACATGAATTGTGTGAAAAATACTGTGTTTTTTTACACGCGAAACATGAACACATGTTATATTGCACACTGTAAACACAATCAAAGCTTCAAAAAAGCACGATAAACGGGACCTTTAATATATTTGTAATTGAACATATGTAATAATAAAGTTGCGATTTAGTGCATTTAAAATATATTAACTATAATGTGAGGGAGTGAATGATTCAGTTACTCATTTATTTACAATCACTTGTTACCTTATGAATTAATCAGCCATTTGAATTTGATTGGTTGAATGAATGACTGATTGACTCATTCATTAAGACATTGACCTGCTGCCACCTACTGGCACATTTAGTTTCTTATTTAAAGTAATAATCATATTTCATATTCATATTTCATATGCTATTGATGCCTACATAGAACTCATTACTCTCATGTCATTATTTATGCAATTCAAACTGCAGTGTAAATTCATTCATGCTACCTCTGACATGTAAAGTTACATTACAATTGCATATTGAATTAATTTAAGCTTACTTGTTTTCATAAGGGTAATGGTTTGCAGGAAACCATGCTTGCCTTGTTTCTCCTAATATTCCTTAGGGATATATATATATATATATATATATATATATATATATATATATATATATATATATATATATATTAGTGGAAGAAATATTGAAAACGCATCAGTGTTGTGATAATTATACATGCCCTTTGACATTAAGATGATATGACATTAAAGTCTTCTCTGACAAAAGCCTATCGTCACATCTTATAAATGTCTTGCGTGTGTAAAGTTTTCGCTTAACATTGCTGAGCCTTTCATATTTTGCAGGACCATGAGATTTTCTCCACCTGTGTCTGTGTGGTCTGGAGAGAGATTATATTAAGAGGATCAGACAGGTAAGGCACAGATGAGTCAGTCTCAGTTCTTGATAAATTCCCTGACTGAGGGCAGCTCAAACATCCTCCAACTAAACTGATTTAATGGCATATATTTGTCACGGTTCATGAATTCACTGGTTTCTTTATGTCTCGTGTATTTGTTGTTCTGTGTCTCGTGTATTTGTTGTTCTGTGCGATCATGCTGATCAGCACGCCAGCTGATCGCACTCCCAACACCAGCTGCTGCTCATTCACTCACTCATATAAGCTCATCGCATCTCTCCTCTCTTTGTCAGATCGTTGTTTTGGTGTCCTCAGTGTGTGTCGTCGTGTGCTGTCTCCAGTCCTGTTCCTGATTCTAGTTCCTGTTCGCTGTCTTCGTGGTGTTCGTCTCGTCTGCTGTCTTCGTGGTGTTCGTCTCGTCTGGATGTTCACTTCTCTGGATTCACGTCACCTGTCGTCACCAGCACGCTGACCATCGAGTCCCTGCGCCACCAGCCCACCCGAATCTCAATACTTCTTTGCTTCTCTTGACATTAATAAATCATTCACTTGTATTATTGCTTCCGCCTCGTATGTCATGACAATATTAGCATCTCATCTTCTAAGGAACCCTTGTGTTTAGAAAGGCTCAATGCTGTTCATCTCAACTTTTTGTACAGATTGCAGATTGAAAAAAGGTTCATCATAAATATGAACTTTACAACATTGACGCAATTATTGAACAAATTGAGATTCAGTAGTAGTAGTAGTATGGGACATTGTGCCATTAAATGTTCCACATAAATGTCTAAACACCCTCTTTGAATTTTTTTCCACCATAAAATTAAAATTACAATGAATTTTTATCTTACTTAAAACTTTTTTATCTAACAATTCTCTGTTAAGAATTTATTTTATTTTTTATTTTTTTTAAGTTTGAACCACATGGCAGAAACAAGCCCATATAAAAACAAGCAATATTAAATGCAGGTGTGCTGTTGTGTTCAATAGTTGAATATTATGCCATTCTTATTGACATCACAAAATCACAAACTTTCCAACTTTTCATAGCACCTCAATTTCAACAAATTATCTTCTTTTGACTGAAAGAAAAATGTGTTTACTTTTGAAAGTATGCTTACATTGTACAAACAAAGCTTTTATGTCAAAATTCAAGTCTTTGTTCACTACTGTGTTTCAATGGTAGCAAAAATATCAAAATCAGTGTGTCACATTTTTGTAAATACTGTATGAATGATTATATCAATGAATCTTTCTTTTGATAAGAGGTACAGTGACTGAATTTGTATTATTTTCAAATGTATTGGCAGGTAAATATGTGTGTTTAGATCACACAGATCTTCAGTCTGTAAACACTGTCAAACATATGTCCCTGCTTATCACAGTGTTCTTTTCAGAGTAAACACAGAATAATATCTGTCCATTCCTAACCCTGCCGTAGACTTTGACCCTATGTACATGTAAATCTATTGTTAAAACATAACCCTATATACACCCCCCTTCCTCGGCCAGAGTGAATAAAATGGATTTTGAAATTACTTTGTAGTAGCAAAATCTTATTGTTTGGACTGATTAGTTTTCCTGCTTCATTTGGTTTGAGGCCATTATAGGTGCTACAGAAATATTTTCCTTCAATTCAATCACCTCGTACCTGCAAAAAGCTACATCATTATATGTGAGCGTACCTTACACACGGCCGAGATTGCTCTGCTGTTATTCTAGATGACATAAACAGTTTTTTTGAGCATTCTATCAACGCTGCAAATAACTTATTTCTGCGGCGTTAATCTCTGAGGCTGCTGTCTTTGTAAAAATGTCACATTTTGGACACTTATTTTATTATTTATCTTTGCATTACTTTTTCATTTCATGTCTTTTTAAAAAAAAAAGGTTTTGATGTAGACTTTTGTTACAAACAACATGACAACTATGTCCACTGATCTCACACAGTGAAAACTCAAAAAATGAATAAAAATGATAATCTTACAGTGTGCAATATACTCTCTGATGTTTTAAGAGTACTGATTTTTCACGCACTCAGTGGTGTGTTACCAATTAGTGATGCGCGGGTCATCTCATAACCCACGGGTCCGGTTGGGGCGGGTTAAGAAATTGGCACTTTATTGCGGGGCGGGTTGGGGCGGGTCACTAAAAACAAAAATTAAAAAAATCAATTTATGGTGCGTGGAATTTAGTGGTGGAAATTTTGATTATTTCAAGAGATTCGTTGAATTTCAGTTCGTTTACCAAAATGATTCATTCAGATTCGTTCACTGATTTGTTCAGTGATCATTTATTCATATTATACACAAATACGCCACAGCAGGTGGCGAAAAAGAGTGTCTTATGTGTTATGGCTTAAGTAGACGAACGTATTTCCTTGTGACAAAAACTGATTTGGCTTTATTAAAGTGTGTGTATGATCGCATTAAATAAATAGTCTAAATAAGTTGTTCAGATGAACAAAGCGCAAGGTTTTCTTGCATAATTAAACATTTTAATTGTTTGGTCAGACTGTTCATAGATAATATTTTCACATTAATAAATCGTGGATTAAATGTGGAGTTATATTCTGCATGCTAATTATGAAAACAAGCGTATGCGCACCTATAACTGCGCTTTGTATCTGCTGACAACTGATCGAGATTTACATGCTTGGCTCTGACCCTGTATACTCTCATTCATTTCATTCAAGAACGAGTTATGTATCAGTTCATTCAACTCGTTCACAAATGGGAATATCGTATTTGTCCACTACATTCAACAAATCACATGCTCCGTCAGATCTTAAGTAACTCTTTGACTGGATGAAACTATATAATAATAACGACAAGCTCGCGTACTGCTGTGGAGGGAAGAACTTCAGGGAATGAGAAATATGAGTCAGTGGATTACATGAATGAGAACGATTCATTCACCTAAATTATTTGTTCACGAACGAACCATCACTAGTACAATTCCCTATAGCCTTTATTAAATATTTGGAATATTTTCATATTTTATTGGGATCTTTGATAAGGTTCCAATACGAATGTCTAAGTAGAAACGTAACTTCCATGATGTCCCCGATGCGCGGGGTGGGTCGGGGCGGGTAAAGAAACTTTACTTTATTTGCGGGGCAGGCTGGAGAGGGCTGGGGCGGGCCAAATAATTTCAGAAAAGCGGGACCCGCGGTTTGTAAAAAAAGCCGACCCGCGCATCACTATTACCAATAGAGTTCAGTCGAACTTACCACCACAGTTAGCTAATGATGCTTTTGGGAAACACCCCAGCTTATGTTTCTTCTTTACAGTGGTGAAAATGCATATGCCCAAAAAAATACAAAAATACAAATAAATAAAATAATAATAATAACAATAATAATAATAATAATTCACATTGCTGTATGAAAAAAAAATAAACAAAAATTACAATTAAAAAATGGGCCAGTTTTACTAAATGGCAAATTCCAAAACAGCGCTGATGAATGTGGAAATTTCTGTGTGTGATTTACTAACAACGCACAAATTAATGAACACAGATGCAACATACTCATTTACATTATCTCATTTACGATATAACATATCGACCAACACAATATACCAAGCACGGCGCAAATTAGCGTTATAACAAATAATGAATAAAGAAATAAAGCAGCCACAGTACGCTGAAAAGAACCAGAGGCCAAAGAAAATTCCTGAAGAAAATTAAAAATGCCATGGCTTGGCAAAGGAGGCAACTTCTACAAATGCATATTCAGTAAAATCAGGATAATGTATAATAACTGTGTATTTAACAAAAATAACTGTGTCCATGCATTTTCAATGCTAATTCTTCATTGCCCATCTTTAGTAAATCCTGACAGTACTATTTTAATGCCAAAATACATTAATAAATAAATAAATAAATTAATTAATTAATTAATAGCACTACATTTACATTATAAAGACATTTATATTTATAAAACCATAAAATAAACTTTTTGTACTTAACATGAAATAATCTAAGCCTATAACTGAAATATATTAATATATAAAAGCTAAATTTATTTTATTTTATATGCATGCAACTATTCTCAAACATACAAATAGACCCTCTCAAATAACCCTCATTTGCCCAAAATCCAGTTCTTTGACTTAGACACGCACGTTAACATCCACACACACACACACACACACACACAGTCTGTGTGAACCCCTTTGAAGAAGCCATGATGATCTCAGCTAATGAGATAAAAGACTGTGTAACCACGGTGACAAATGCAGGCATTTGAGGCCGGAAGGAGGAAAACAAGAGGAGATTATGCATGCAAGCAGCAGGTGAGAGATACTGAGCTATTGTGTCTTTTGGACTGAGTCCCGCCTTATTCTGAACACTGCCTGCCAAATGATACAGAAAACGCAGAATCAAATTCAGACTGGTGCCCCGTTGAACCTCAGCTCAGCTCAGCAGAATCTCAGAATTTTACAGATGTGTGAATCTAAACTTTCAAATGTGATCTTTGTAATTTATTGGAATTCAAAATCTAAATTTGTATAAATGTAGAATTGTGGATACTATATATTTTTTAAATAATATTTCTGTCATGAAACTCTCGTAGTGATTTGCATGGTAATATACATGGCAATGTTAATGTATTTGGTCTTGGTGGAATAGATCTGCTATGCTGCTGCTACTGCCAATAGATCCACAACATGCTGCTGTGAGCATGAAATGAATATTGCTACTGCACATATAACATACATGAAATAACCCCCATATAGCATACATGATCACCTCGTAGCAGAGCCATACAGGTGGAGCTGGGGAAGGTGGATGGTTTCTGAAGTGCGCTGCTACTGCTACAGCACTGCCAAACATTTAAATGTTGAGCAGCGCGCTCATATGCTACTGATACAAGACACAACCAATTAGCTGTGCCATATGATAATGATGTCATTGTGTTAAAGTTAGATCTATCAGATTGTGCCATCTAGAGTTTCATGTCATAAATTTGTATATGTTATAAAAAAAAAAATCACGTTTTTGAGAACAAAAGCTGCATTTATTTAATGAAAAAATACAGTAAAAGCAACATTATTCTCAAATAGTATTACAATTTTAAAGACCTGTTTTCTGTTCAGTGTTCAAAAAATGAAATTATTAATCAATTCAATCAGTACTTTAAATCTGTAATGTATGCCAACTAAAACGAAATAAGATAATTGTTAATGAGATTTTTTTACTATTACTATATGGAATAATAATAGTAATTATTATTATTATTATTATTATTATTATTATTATTATTATTATTATTATTAATAGTAGGTATTAGAAACAAATGACTAGATGACTGCAAGTAATTTGGGGCCAAATCTGTGCTAAATAGACCTGAATACTGATCCTATAAATCGGTGTAATATTTGTAATATAAAACATTTATCATATTTTATATAACAATATTATTATATATTACAATTTTTTTGTTTTTTTGTCTATAGTATAAAACCACACCAGGAGAAGCAACTGTTCAGCGCGGCAGGAGTTAGTATGTTCAAACTCAAGCCACATTCCCGCCTGTTATGTATAAATGAGGACTCTGAAAGCAGGCTGGAAGAATTGGTAGAGAGCAGGACCTGAGGAGCAGCTCTGACAGGTCGTGAGATCTCTGAGGAGACCCCATCTCATGGCCGATGAGCAATTCATCTGGAGTTAATGTGCTGCAGCTGTGCTCTAATGAGCTGAGGCCAGGGGAGAGACACACCGCTGTGACGCGTTCTGCATTCATCACTTAAAGTCCTCCGCTCCACGCTCAACAAAGCCTGACTATCAGACCATCAGGCCACACAGGTCTCACACTGCCCGCTGCTCCTGGGAAAGGCCTGCTTATGCTCTTGGAAAGCGCAATTATGATGTGACGTGTGTTCACAGGATTTGGTTCAGGACAAAATGAACGTTTCATTGAAATGTAATCATTTGCTGGTCAAAAATACAGTAAACGTAAACAAAATGTCTACAACTAAATAGAAGATCCAAAGGGGGTGGGGGGGTGTTCAGTAATGCCACAGAAGATCCATTTTCAGTTCCCTATGAACCCTTCAGTGAACAGTTCATAAAAGAACCAGCTGGCTAAGTTAAGAAGATTTTTTTTTTAATGATGTAAAGAACTTGTCCTCTATAGAGAACCTTTTTTTCAATGGAAAGGTTCTATGGATGTCAGAAGTTCTTCATCAGTGTCAATAAAGTGCCGCCATCATGCCATAAAAACTCGAAGACTAATTTTACAATGGGTTCCCTCAAGATTTTCCTATTTATTTTTCATTTTATTTATTTTTTTATTTTTTATATAATTGGGTTTTCAATTTCTGAATAGAACAATGTCTGTGGTAAACATAAATTGATGATACTTGGACGTTTTGCTCTATAACACAAAATACACACACCCATACTGAAACAAACTAATTTGTGATGCAGTTGTATTTACTTTTAAAATGTAATAAGTAACTACATATGGTGTAAGTGTGTGCAATTTACAGTAAAACATCCAAATATTCTCAAGTTATGTTTAAACCATACCATGTTTTATTCATGAACTGAAAAATCATAGAAAAATCTTGGGGAAAACACAATTCGAAGGTGTAATTGTTCAGTGAACAATAGTTTATCATTTCATAACCTAAACCGATAAATTGTACATTTATTTAATATGACATAGTATAGTACTTGTGCTTAAATGTGATTTTGGTGAGAATCAAATGGACACATTCAGTGATGTCTTATTTCTTAATCATGGTTATAGCTATATTATGGGTACATTGTGGTTACAAAGCTGGAAAAAAGGGGTAAACATATAGTATTTTATTGCACATTTTATAGTTTTTCATAAATATGTACTGTGCTCATTTGAAATATTTTTTTGCATGTGTTTCACCTGTAGTTTGAATTACACTTTGCATTGTGAACTGATTAGTGTTAAAGGAAATGTCTATAAATTTTAATGAAAATGTTTTTTTTTTTTTTACAGCATTGTCTTTAAGTCGGTTTATGATGTGATGTGCATTTTGACAGGGATAAGTGATTTTGGTATGAATAAAATGGGTGCAGTTTCATAGTGTTGTGTTTATTACTAAGTTATTAATTACACTGTTAAAGATGTAATTAGTAGCTCATGATGAACTACTTTTTTTGCTCAGCACTGATGCTCACACACATGCCTACATGTATTTTGGGGGGACAATTTGGGGGATTTATTTATTTACCTCAATTTTATCTCATCTGGCATTATTATGAGTTTGATTAATGTCAGTTCAGCTACTGATTTATCATTAGTGTTTTATGGATTGAACATATCATTATATCTGGGGAGTTTTGGATGGGGGCAGATCATTTTGCACCTGTGAAGGAGACTTACAGTGTTTTATAATTACATACAATTTTCTCATCTGTCCTTTCACCTATGATTTTTAGCTGCACTCTCCATATGCACCTCTAGCTTTCATTTGTCCTCGTTATCTTGTCCAGCCCCTCCTCCTCGATGATGGACACACATTCATCTGTCAGAAAGAAACAATCCTGTAATCCTGCCTCACACACAAAGCCGTCTGAACACGGGACGTTCACAGCAGTCACACCTGCAGAGCTAATTTGAAGTGCACTGAACTGGCATCACCGATATTAAGCAGCACGCAGTCATCAGGGACAGGGTGATCTCATTAGTATTCAGAGCTTTTGCGTGCTGCTGGCACACATACATTTTTGTATTAAAATAAGCGAATTTTCTTTATTTATTTCTTTATAGTGAAGATATTTAAATATATCTATATAGAATTTTTTTAACTATATAGATCAAGTTATTTATTTTATTTTATTAGCATTTTATTTTATTACAGTTTCAGATTTGTTTCAGTATTTTTCTTTAATTTAAGTCATTTTATTTCAATAAGTTTCACTTAATGAAAATGAAAAATCAGTGAGTGAGTGAACCAGTGAGTGAGTGAGTGAGTGAACCAATGAATTAGTGAGTCAGTGAGTCAGTGAGTGAGTGAAACCAGTGATTGAATGAGTCAGTGAGTGAGTGAACCAGTGAGTGAATGAACTAGTGAATGAGTGAACCAGTGAATTAGTGAGTCAGTGAGTGAGTGAGTGAGTCAGTGAATTAGTGAGTCAGTGAGTCAGTGAACAAGTGAGTGAGTGAGTCAGTGAGTGAGTGATTCAGTGAGTAAGTCAGTGAGTGAGTGAGTGAACCAGTGAGTGAGTGAGCCAGTGAGTGAGTGAACCAGTGAGTAAGTCAGTGAGTGAGTGAGTGAACCAGTGAGTGAGTGAACCAGTGAGTGAGTGAGTCAGTGAGTGAGTGAGCCAGTGAGTCAGTGAGTGAGTGAACCAGTGAGTGAGTGAGTCAGTGAGTGAGTCAGTGAGTGAGTGAACCAGTGAGTGAGTGAGTCAGTGATTGAGTGAACCAGTGAGTGAGTGAGTCAGTGAATGAGTGAACCAGTGAGTGAGTGAGTCAGTGATTGAGTGAACCAGTGAGTGAGTGAGTGAGTGAACCAGTGAGTGAGTGAGTCAGTGGGTCAGTGAGTCAGTGAATCACTGAGTCAGTGAGTGAGTCAGTGAGTGAGTGAACCCGTGAGTGAGTGAGTCAGTGGGTCAGTGAGTCAGTGTATCACTGAGTCGGTGAGTGACTGAGTGAGTGAGTGAACCAGTAAATGAGTGAGTGAGTCAGTAAGTGAGTGAACCAGTAAGTGAGTTAGTCAGTGGGTCAGTGAGTCAGTGAGTCAATGAATCACTGAGTCGGTGAGTGAGTCAGTAAGTGAGTAAGTATAAATTAAGCATGGATGAATGAATAAATATGGATTTAATTTAATTAGGTTCCTGTTTATTTTATTTCAAATAACAAAAATTTCAGTTGTTTTTGGTTTTAGTTTTATACTAACCCTGGTGAAAAATATGATATTGATATTAAAAAGTTCAAAGTTTCTGTTTTTCACATTAGTATTAAACTTTATGGCTTTTAAACATATGTGTACTGTTTCATACGTGAAATGACGTTTGTTCTACCTGCTGTTAACATGTATTGATGTTTGGTTATAATCCTCCTTTTAGTAATCATTAGTGCTCGCTCTGATTCCACTAACGTTTAGGGCTATTTAAAGAGAAACTGGAATAATCACCTAGGGAAAATTACATAGCATTCAAAGAGCTGAAGCATAATTACATACTATTAGAAAGGATCTCTCCCCTTTCGCTTTGGACCACAAGAATGTGAAACTACATGTTACAAAGCACACGGTTGTCTTGCTCTCGTGATAATCCAGAAGCTGCGTGTGGTAGCCTATTAATAGAACCAACCTTTACAATCGGTGGGCTCCGGACCAGGGCTTGTTGTTATGCTAGGATATATGAATCACAGGTTTGTATTTTCTGCGATCCTGAATGAAAAAGCAAGAAGTATGCAAAGAGGAAGGCACTGGGATTCTGTACACTGCCCTTCCAGACGCCTCTCATCCAGTGCAGAGACCCCAGTGTGAGCACAGCGAAGACTGTCAAGAGACCCCTAATAAGAAGAGGTCTTATGAATTATTGATCCCCACTATCCATGCCCATGCGCTCTCATCCGTCCCCCACCCACTCTGCTCTTGGGATATATATTCCCTTTAAATCCAAGAGCTTTAAATTTCGCCTTGGGTTTTGAGCACGGTCCTTAAAGCGAGCCACCCAGCGGTGGATGTTTCTGAGATGGAGGCCAATTAACTTGCAAAACTCCCTCCTCTCTGCACCTCTTGATCTTTTAAAGTCTCTCTGCCACGCTCGGGTCAATGGCATATCTTTCCCCAAGCATTTTCCTACTATGAAAGGAAACTTCACGCAATAATTCTGGGGTGGTTCTTGGGCATTGTTGGTTTTTCACGTCGGATGATTGCATACCATCAAACGACAGTTTATGTCTGAACCATGAAGTAGTTATGTAGTTATAAGTGATTTTCTCAGTGGTACAATTTCCCATTTTTCAACCTTTAAAAATATTTAGGTATTATTATGTTGTTTTATTTACTTACATTTTACTATATATATATATATATATATATATATATATATATATATATATAAAACCCCAAACTTTTGGTTGTGTAAGTTTATTTGCATCAATTTTTTTTTTTTTTTTTTGTTATTTAACTACAATTTAAAACATAAATCAAACAGTAAAAAAAATTACATTAGTCTTTCCATTTAATTATATTTTTCTGTTTTACTTATTAAACTGATATCTGAAATAGTGAAAATTTCACTGTAAAATAAAATACAATTAATCTAAAATGCTGCACTTTTTTTTTTCATTTCACAGATCTAATTTATTTTCTAACGTTTTATCCACTTCTGTACTAGATGCATCTATACACTTGCGCATTCAGTGCAGGCATATAGGAATCTATATGCTGTATATTTCTGTCAGCATGACTGCTACAGCAGTGGCAATGCATTTTAATATTCATTTTGATAAGTATGGCCATTTCACCTTCACTGAATGTGGCTTGTGTTGCTGACAGAATGTCGTCCAATCCTGTCTTGCTGTTATAATAAGTGGCCAATAGAAAACATTAAACAGTCTGACTGCCAAAAAATTCTGACTCCACGTGCTTCAGTACAAGGTTAACAGAGCTTATATTTATTTTAATAGTGTGGGAGTTTCATCTGTGCAGCTACACAGAAAGGTGCACTGAGCTTATCAGTCATTCAAAGAACCCACGTCTCATTAGTATTCAAAGGTGTTCACAGGTAAAATCAGGATCCAGCACATTTCGTACATTTGGATAGACACTAAAATGTACAATATAAAGATTCTGATCCCATCTAAAAATGTACAAGTGTTTATGAATAATTTGATGTTAAAAGAAAATTGAATTAATGGAATTAACTGATTTGAGATTAATTATGTTTGTTAAATAATAATGGCTTATTCTGTCTCATGTGATGTTTAAAGCTTGGATAAAACACACACTGAAAATAATATAAAATAAAATAAAGTCACATTGTACTGAACTTCGTAGCTAATTGTCATTTAACTGTCTACAAATTTTAGTAGTTAATGTAGGTTGCTATTTATTTTATTGAAGTTATTGAATATATACAGTTTTAAGTTTTAAAACATTCAAAGAAAATGCCTGAATGTCAAGTGTTTTTACAGTAAATTTCTGACAACAACAGCCTCTATTATTGTTATTTAAAATATACAGTCATTATTTTGTCTGTATTTCTACAAAAGCAAAGGAGACTTCCTTCAAACACACACACACACACACACACACACACACAAATAAAATAAAAATTTAATAAAAACATAAAGAATTAAAAATTAATTACTGATCCCAAAATTCGGACTTGAAGGAGTATGTATTTGCCAATTAAAG
Organism: Carassius carassius; assembly: GCF_963082965.1. Taxonomy (NCBI): domain Eukaryota; kingdom Metazoa; phylum Chordata; class Actinopteri; order Cypriniformes; family Cyprinidae; genus Carassius; species Carassius carassius. Next base: position 4,062,068 of record NC_081769.1, on the reverse strand, counting down.
ATTATTTAATGAATTTCAAGCAACAACAGCCTTCATTTTTGCTGTAAATTCAACGTGATTTTAAATTTACACTGATATCATGTAAAGACATTTTTTTTTTATTTTCTTAAGCATACCTTTTCCCCTCATAAACCTACCAGACAGTTTCTGAGAACAGATTTATGAACTTTTGTCAAATGAACCCACCTTAAATGAAGAAACCTTGGCTGAATTTGTGCCGATCTGTCAGCCAGCTCTCTTGAATTCTACATCACGAATCAACCTGCAAACGAGAGTGCGCTCTGAGATCTTCTATTCATGCATTTTCACACCCTCCGGCATTTTTTATTTATTTATTTTTCTTTGACTTATGCATCAACTCACAGTATCTATTCCATACCTCTCGCCTCTATTTCACCTATCAGGTCACGGGGCCTCCATTCTACCAGAGGTACGCTGAAATATTCAAAGGCATTGCACCCTTGGCCCTGCCTGTTAATACTGGATCTGCTCGGCCCAGTGCAGGAGGAGGAGGGTGATGATGAAGGTGCCCTAGGGGAAAGAAAAGAATCTGTTTATCCAGAGAGAGGGAACTGTTAGCTGACATGTAGAGCCCTCTTCTGGTGGCTTTGCCACGCTGCTGCAGAATCCACTACCTATGAATCTAGAAACACACTTGATGTTTTTGCCACAATTTTGCCACCTGAGACAAATGTTGGGCATGATGATATATTTATTTTGTCAGAGAGCAAAATCAGCTGTCTTGGATGGGTTAGCCTGACATGCTCTCAAATGGCTAATTAATTGGCTTTGTAATTACATTTTTTTTTTCTCAGACGGACTTCTGGCAGTGTCCGAAATTTTGGTTTGCAATCTTGCAATGAGACTGCTAATGTAGAACTGCTACGAGCACAACTATTGATGAAGTGTGTTTGTGAGAGAGAAAAAGAGGGTGTAAGTTTAGTTGAAGTGCTGAGCTTTACTTATCTTTTTTTTTTTGACATTGCAAAGGTGGAACAGAAGCTGCATCTGGAGTGCCATGTATTTGAATTTGCACATACTGTTTAATGCTGCTCAAATTTGGCACAAATGCATTTACATGGCAATTACATAATGTTGCATAATCTAAATGGCTTTAAGCATATACATTTTATATTCAGGAATTCCTTTCAAGGCAAAATTGCAATATAATAGTGAGTATTTATTGTTGATATTTTAATAATGATTATTAATTATAGTTACAAGAATTTATAAAATGTGGTGAAATGGCTAATCATGTTTTTGCAAGCTACACAGACAAAACAAGAAAGCGTTTACAAATTAATTACTTGTTTTTTATGCATTAGAACAGGGTTCCTCAAATCCAATGCGCTGCAGAGTTTAGCTCCAACCCTTATCAAACTCACCTACCTGTGATTTTCATAATGATCCTGAAGACGTTGATTAGCATGCTCAGGTGTGTTTAATTAGGGTTAGAGCTAAACTCTGCAGGAAAGTTGATCTCGTGGGTTAGATTTGAGAATCCTTGGATTAGAATATCAAGACATTGTGGTTCATTTTATGGCAAGAAAAGAAATTCAGGTATTCAAACTGGGAATAAATTATATGCAGAAAGCGAATAAAAAGCATTCCCCATCACTGAAGCGCTCCATGACTTCCTGTTATTTCTGCACAATTGAAAAAACTCCTGTTATACAGTTTTTCTCAGTCACTTTGGTACATTTCTCGAATCAAACTCACAATTTGCAAAACAGTAAGTGCATTTCTCAAAACAACTCGTACAAATAGCAAAACACCATGGATTACTGCAAAAGCCAGTCTCTTGCTCAAAATCCTTAGTTCATGTCTCAAAAATAAATATCTGTCAATGAACATGTCAGTGCCATCGAATGACAAGTCCATGTGTCATAGTTTATGTATAAGACAGTCAAATTGCTTAGTCATGTTGTCAATATAACAGTGTACTCTGGAGAGATGTTCTGATGTAAACTATGGCAACATTTTGGATGACAGTTACTGTATTGAACAGTATGCAATATGCTTATGTATGCCATATATCCATTTCAAAAGTACAAATTTACACATTACTGTATGTGGGATATTGATTGAGAGAGACTAGATAGAATTCCCAGTTACACTTTTACTAGTGGTCTGGCCAAAACAAAAAAAAACCTTTACAATGCCATTGTGATATAGAAAAGGAAAAAGAAATATGGGCACAAAGATGAAAATAAGTCAATTGTCAGAATGTGTAACTCTTGTGTTGTCCTCTGTCTATACAGTATAAGCTTTCCAACTGAAGATTCATGAGATTTACCTTTGAGCTATTTCAGAGAAATGGTTTATCATTGGTTTATCATCTACATTCTCCTCATTAGTAAATATTCACTTGCACAATTCATGCCAAATTGACAAAAAGTCTAATAATAATGTGTAAAAAAAAAAAAAATTAAAAAAGTGTGCTTGGCAGTTTATGACAA